>NC_092047.1:67494624-67794624 GCF_003086295.3 Arachis hypogaea | reverse complement strand
CAAAACACTTTAAGAAACAACCAAAACCACAACCAGCAGCAAACCAACCAAAACCCCTACAGAAAACCTCAAAACAACTACTCCAACCCCAACCATTACCAATCTAATAACCAACCCACCAACCAAAATGTCTACCATCCACCATCCACATTTCACAACCCACCACAAGCATCACCTGAATCTCAAAGACTCACCAACTTGGAAACCTTGATAGATAAAATGTGGAAACACCAAGAAATGACAACCAAGAACCATGAAGCCTCCATGAAGAGCCTAGAGAGGCAAATTGGGCAAATCTCCAAACAGATTTCTGTTGAGAAATCTTCAAGCTCACTGCCAAGTGACACAATCCCAAATCCTAAGGAAGAATGCAAGGCAATACAATTGAGGAGTGGAAAAGTCTTGGTGAAAAATGAAGAAGCAACCAAGAAGCCAAAGGAAAGTGACAAGAAACAAGCTGAAGAAGAGAAAGTCAATGACAAGAAGGAGGCAGCAAGCAAGCCAACTCAGGATCAAGCTCAAGAAAAAGAAGATCAGCCACAAAAATCAAGAAAGGGAAAGGAAGTAATTGAAGAGCCAACTGAGGACCAAAGGCAGGGAAATAACTTCACTCCTCCCTTGCCATATCCTCAAAGGTTTAACAAGGAAACTAAGGACCAACACTTCCCAAAATTTCTTGAAATCTTCAAGAAGTTAGAAATCAATATTCCCTTAACTGAAGCACTTGAGCAAATGCCCCTGTACGCAAAGTTCTTGAAGGAACTTATCAACAAGAAGAGGAGTTGGCAAGTTAATGAAACTGTACTGCTCACTGAGGAATGCAGAGCACTAATCCAGAAGGGACTTCCTCCCAAACTTGAGGACCCTGGGAGTTTCTTTCTACCCTGCGCCATTGGCAGTATGACTATCAAGAAGGCGATGTGTGACTTGGGAGCTAGTATCAATCTGATGCCTGCTTCTCTAGTGAAAAAGTTAGGCATAAAAGAGGTAAAACCGGTACAGATGTCTCTAGAATTGGTGGACAAATCAGTGATATGCCCCAGTGGTATAATTGAGAACCTTCTAGTCAAAGTAGACAGATTCATCTTCCCAGCAGATTTTGTGATCCTGGATTCGAATCAGGATGAGGGCGATTCCATTATACTGGGAAGACCGTTTTTAGCCACTGCTAGGGCCATCATAGACATAGAGCAAGGAGAATTAACCCTCAGGATGCATAATGAAAGTATCACTCTGAGTGTACTACCAGAAACACCGAACAGTAATGAAAAGAAGGATGGTACAGAAACAGACAAGGAGAATCTGCAGTGGAGGGAGGAAATCAACAAGACAAACAACAACTGCCCTCCCAAGCAAGAGATAGACGATACAGCAGGCCAAAAAGAGAAAGAGACTGTGCAAAGTAATGAAGAAGCTCAAGGGAACATTGTAGTATTGGCAACTAAGAAAAGGAATTTCAAAAGGGAGCCTGTTTTCAAAGAAGAAGAATTAACAAAAGGAAGGAAGAAAAACAAAAACAGAATCAAAAAGGGGTGGAAGAACAAAAAAATCCCAACAGAAGGGCTCTTCAAAGGTGACAAAGTGCAGTTAGTCTATCAACAACTGGGAACAGACCAACAGACTAACGATTACTACACTGTGAGCAAAATATTATCACTAGAACATGCTGAGATAGAGCACCAAGGAACAAAGAAGAAGCTCACGATCAGAGGGGACAAGTTGAGGCACTACAGTCATCAACCACCATAAAAGAAAGCTTCAATGTCAAGCTAGTGACAATAAAAGAGCGCTTGTTGGGAGGCAACCCAACCGGAGGTACTTTTCTTTCATAGTTAGTTCAATAAAAAGGTTAAATGAGTAGTATGTATTGCAAGGAGCTAAGTTTGGTGTTTCACACCAAAACATATTAAGGGAGAATGAAGGATTCTAAGTTTGGTGTTCCACCAAAATCTTACTTAAAAGCACATTCTCACTTTCTATATAAAGAGCTACCAGCTCCAAGCAATCTGACAAATCATTTAAGCATTGTCTGTTTCTAGTTTTCAATTTTATTACCTTTAGCGAAGATTTAAGCTTTCACATATGGTTATGGATAAGAAACATGGCAAGAGACTGAGTTTGGTGTTCACACACCAAAGTAAGTTCAAACGCCTACAAGAAAGTCTTGCACACTAACAAATCACATAAGGGCTTGAGAAACAAGCAACTTCCATTAACACTGCAGAAAATCAATCACTCTTATGGGAGGACTACTCACCATTAGCTGAGATGAAAGAAGAAGGAGCCACCAAGAGGTTGTATTGTCATTTAACTCCATCAGTATTGAATTGCTCAAATTTGGAAGTATGAATATGCCCATTTTAACAGAAACTGTTAGTGTAGTATGCATCAATTATGTTTTTGTAGGCTGGTTTTTTTTATGTGTTGGCTTGTGTGTTCATTTTCACTTAACAAGAAGTATGTGTTGTCCCCTGCATCTTTTAATTTAATAAAAGAACAGTTTGAATGTGAAGTGAAATGGTCTCTGTTAGTTAGAAGTGGAATAAAAGTAAGTGGTGGTGTGTGTGATTGCATTATAACTCACTTTAGTGAATAAAGAGCTAAGATATCTCCTTCTAAGTAGAGAGTGGCCTATTGTCTATGAATCTCAATTGAATAGAATTCCTTGGTTAGAAAGAAAAACAAAAAAAAGAAAGAAAGAACAAAGAAAGCTAAAAGGTGGCAAAACAAAAGAAAAACAAAAAGAAATAAAGCTGGACACCAATAGCTTGAACTCTGAAATATATGCCTGTGATGTTTTTGTACTAGGATCTGCTTGGATTAGTAAGCTCTTAGGAGTGCCTCAACACTTGGTGACTTGGGTTAACTAACCCGGGATCATCAGCTGAAAATCCACTATCAAGAGCAACCTAACTACAAAGCATTTAGTAGCCCAAAGAGGTGCTGGGCATCAATGTTTTAAGAAGGAATGTGAGCCAAGTGTCTATGGTGAATAATGTGTCAAGTATAAAAAGAAAATGAACTTGCTACACATGACACTCAAATAAAGCTTTTGAATAAAGTAATAGCCAAGGATAAAGGAATAATGAGAGGTCATAGCAGTATGTCACTTGAAACTTGAAGGAAACTTTCTAGGCCTATGAGTCAATAAGAAGTGAGCATTTGCATATCCACATAAAACCCCATGAACTATCAATAACACTTTGCTAGCATGAACTTCCTCTTCCATTTCATTCTTTCTTCTTAATAAATTCATTTCTTGCTTGGGGACAAGCAAGCTTTAAGTTTGGTGTTGTGATGACAAGTCATCCTAGCCCATTTTAGCTAGTCTTTTTCTTTTGTTTTCATTAGAATTATGCACTTTCTTAAGCTACAAGCAAGCTAATTGAGTAGATTTTCATGTTTCCCTTGATTGAACCAACCATATGTGAATTCATGCCATTTCATGAGGTTTTGAACTATATTTGTTGCATATTGTGGAAGATTGAATACCTCATGATTTTGAGCAAAACTTTGATTAGTTTGGTTGATCAATGATAGGTGAAGAAGGCTTGGAGAAAGGTTGAAGCAAAGAGGAATGGCTAGGAGTGAAGAGAGGACAATGGAATAAGTGAAAATTGAACCGGGTTGCATGAAGTTAGCCCCAACGTTAGCCCCCTAACTTGGAGGCTAACGTTGGGCATATGAATCACTCTTTGGAAGTAGCCAACGTTAGCTCCAACGTTAGCCCCCTAACTTGGAGGCTAACGTTGGAACTTGAGAGTTTCTCCCTGGGCTACCAACGTTTGCGCCAACGTTAGACCCCTAACTTGGAGGCTAACGTTGGCACTTAAATCACAATGGGGGAGTAGGCAACGTTTGCGCCAACGTTAGCCCCCTAACGTGGAGGCTAACGTTGGCACCAATCACACCAAGCAAGGCCAACGTTAGGGTCAAAGTTAGACCCCTAACGTTGGCGCCAACGTCTAAACCAGAAGAATGTGGTTTGCTGATATGAAAAGTTAGGGTCAAAGTTAGACCCCTAACTTTGACCCTAACGTTGAAGACCAACGTTGGCTAACTCCATTTCCGGTTCAATTGGTTCACTTCGGTTCTTCTTCAATCTTCAAGAGCAATCAACCAAGGCCTCTTTCAACCCAATTCCACCAAGAACAAAGGCCCAACTCAAGGCTTGAAGATCATTTTGGAAAGTGTATAAATAGGATAGAATTCAATTTGTTTAGGGAGCTTTTGCTGGAGAGTTTTCTTTTAGAGCTTTCCTTTTAGAATTTTCATAATAGTTTTCGAAGAGCTTTTGAACTTGAGTGAACTTTAATTTCTTGCTTTCATTGCTTTCAATTTCATTTGACTTTTGTCTTGGATCTTGGATTGGAGAATTGAAGAAATTCTGTTTCAATCTCAATCTTGGATCTCTCTGTTTCCTTTACTGTTAATTGAATTAGCATTTCTGTTTCTGTTACTTGATCTTCATCTCTTTTCTTTGCAATTTACAATTTCATTGCTATTGTTCTTGTGGGATCTAGGAAGGCATTGAGATCTAGACTTGGTTTTCTAGTCTCTGGGTCCTGAGATCTAAATTCTCATTTCAATTCTCTGTTTAATGCTTTCATTGTTCATTTACTTTGCTGTTATAAGATTCGGTTCAATCCCAACTCCCTTTTCCTCTTCTGTTTGATGCAATTTAGTTTTCCCTTGTTTAAATTCTGCAAATCCTCATCCCAATTCCCTTTACATTTCAAGCAATTTATATTCCTTGCACTTTAAGATTCCGCAATTTACATTTCTTGCACTTTAAGTTTCTGCCATTTAATTTCTTGTTCTTTAAGATTCAGCAATTTAATTCCCTGCTTTCTTTAATTTCATGCAATTTACATTCTGCAAGTCACAAATCACTCAACCAACACTTGATTCGCTTGACTAAATCAACCACTAAACTAAAATTGCTCAATCCTTCAATCCTTGTGGGATCGACCTCACTCCCGTGAGTTTTTATTACTTGATACGACCCGGTACACTTGCCGGTTAGTTTTGTGATGTTTTGGAAGAGATTCGTTTCTCACCAAAATAACTCATCAAGTGTCCTTTGCTGGGAAGGCTCTTTCTTTATCATCAACCTTTATAATCCTCTTAGTTCTTTTTGTTGAGGGCTTTACTGCAGTTGAAGAGGGTTCTGCCACTAATGCTCTCTTTGTTCCTCTTCTTGCTGGTTGTTTGGGAGTAGCCTTCTCCTTTCCTTTCTTGGTGGCCATCCTGAAAAAGGGAAGAGGAAGGAAATTAAGTTCAAAGAGAAAGAGCAAGAAAGAGGGTTGTAGGAGTGATAATCAATGCACGGTAAAGAGGATGTCGTTAACACATGGTCATGACTACATGTGAAAAGTTCATCCATGGGAATATAGCAAGTGCATATGAGGACAATTAAATGCAAGAGGTTTATTGGCATGCAGGCAAAGGCATGAGGAGCATAGATCAAGCATTCAATGTCCAAGTTAGGTTACCAAGTCTTTCAAACTAACAATTTGTTTGTAATAACAAGTATATTTAAGTAATAAAATATAAAAAGGGTTTTGTTAAAAGCAAGCATTGAATAGTAGAGTAACGTAGAAAAGTGCATAATGCCATATGGGCTTTTTCACAAACACATAGCATGCATGATAATTAAGGTATAGAAAGTATTAAATTGAACATGCAAGCAACCCTTTAAAAAGTAATATATAATTGCTAAACAAATTTACAACAATCCACAAGCATATAATGAGAAATAATGTCTCAAATAAATTTCTAACACCAAGTAAAAAAAGGAAAAAGAAAGAAAAAAAGAAAATATGAATAATGAAAGTAAAAAGAAAAGAAAAGAAGATAACATATAAAAATAAGAAGAAAAATAAAAAAGTAAGGAGGGAAGAAGAAAGAGAAAAACCTTGTTAATGGGGGTGAGAGGGAGAGTGAGAGTGGAAAAAGTGAGAAAGAAGGAAGAAGGAAAAAGGGAGGAGGAAGAAATAAGGAGGGAAAAGAGAAAATAGGATTTGGGGAGAAAAAGATAAGATAAGTGGCAAATCAGGGAAGCTGTGCGGCGCAAGCGACGCGGCCGCGTGGGGCACGTGGTCGCGCGACTTGCGCTTATACTGATTGACGCGGTCACGTGACCTGTTTCATGCTACTGGCGCGAGGGTAGCCTCGCACTCGCACAACTCTCTGTTTGAAAGTTTATTTTTACCAAATCTGGGGTGACGCGATCGCGTGGGGCATGCGATCGCGGGAGTGGCCATTAGAAGGATATGACGCGGTCGCGTCGGTCACGCGGCCGCGTGGGAAGGATTGTGCGTTCAGCACCAATCCAGCACTACTCTAGCACAACTTTCGGTCGTGCACCCTTTTGACGTCGAATTCCAGGGCACGCGGCCGCGTGAGTGACACGGTCGCGTGGGAGGCCAATGTTCCCTAGTGACGCAGACGCATCGGCGATGTGGTCGCGTGGGGCGTTTTATGCCACTGGCATGCCTCCAGCCACGCTCTTGCGGGACTCTCTGTTTGTTTTATTATTTCTTCCCATCTCCTGCGACGCGGATGCGTCAATGAGGCGGTCGCGTCGCGTGAAATTTTTTTTTAAAATAAAAGTATGGAAATGCAGATGCACGAAATGCACTAATAAGGAGAAGAGTTATTGAATATGAAAACTAAAAATAAGGAAGAGAACGATCATACCATGGTGGGTTGTCTCCCACCTAGCACTTTGCTTTAACGTCCGTAAGTTGGACGCTCCACTAGCTCAGGCTTCGGCTATGTGGGGATCTTCCAAGAGGAAGATCTCGAGCTCCTTGTTTTTTTGTATCCTCTCTCCATGGTATAGCTTTAAACAATGTCCATTAACTTTGATAAGTTCAGAGCTTGAAGGATGTCTTAGGTGATAAACTCCGTATGGTTCGGCCTTCTCTATTCTGTATGGACCTTCCCATCTTGATCTCAACTTGCCTGGCATGAGCCTCAGTCGAGATTTGTAAAGGAGGACTAAGTCCCCAGGTTGGAACTCTTTTCTCTTAATGTGTTGATCATGTACAGCCTTCATCTTCTCCTTGCATAGTCTTGAGTTCTCATAAGCTTCTAGGCGAAGGCTTTCCAGTTCTTGCAGTTGCAACATCCTTTCAGCTCTGGCTTTCTCAATTCCCATGTTGCACTCCTTTACTGCCCAAAAGGCTTTGTGCTCTACTTCAACAGGGAGATGACAAGCTTTTCCATAAATTAAGAGGAAAGGACTCATCCCAATGGGTGTTTTGTATGCTGTTCTGTATGCCCAGAGTGCATCTTGTAGCTTGGTGCTCCAGTCTCTTCTATGAGATTTGACTATCTTCTGCAAGATACGCTTTATCTCTCTGTTTGACACCTCGGCTTGCCCATTAGTCTGAGGATGGTAGGCTGTTGCAACCTTATGAATTATCCCATGCTTCTTCATTAATCCTGTTAGTCTCCTATTACAAAAATGGGTGCCTTGATCGCTCACGATTGCTTGTGGTGATCCAAAGCGACAAATAATGTGGTTTCTCACAAAGGAAACAACAGTGTTAGAATCATCAGTGCGGGTAGAAATTGCTTCCACCCATTTGGAAACATAATCCACAGCTAACAATATATAAAAATAACCATTAGAATTTAGAAATGGACCCATGAAGTCAATGCCCTAAACATCAAAAATTTCACAGAAAAGCATAATTTGTTGAGGCATCTCATCCCTCCTGGATATATTACCAAATTTTTGGCATGGGAAACAAGATTTACAAAACTCAGCAGCGTCTCTAAAAAGAGTAGGCCACCAGAATCCACAGTCTAAGATTTTTCTAGCTGTTCTTTGAGGGCCAAAATGTCCTCCACTCTCAGATGAGTGACAGGCCTCTAAGATGGACTGGAATTCTGATTGAGGCACACACCGTCTAATTACCTGGTCAGTGCCATATCTCCAGAAATATGGGTCATCCCATATATAATATTTAGACTCGCTTTTCAGCTTGTCTCTTTGATGCTTAGAAAAGTTTGGAGGAAAAGTGCGGCTAACTAGATAATTAGCTATAGGTGCATACCAAGGGACTACCTCAGATACTGCTTGCAGGTTATCAAATGGGAAATTATCAGCTATAGGAGTGGGGTCATCTGTAATGTGCTCAAGGCGACTCAAGTGGTCTGCCACTAAATTCTGGTTACCACTCATATCCTTAATTTCTAAATCAAATTCTTGTAATAGCAGTATCCAACGTATAAGCCTTGGTTTGGACTCCTTTTTAGCTAATAGATACTTTAGAGCTGCGTGGTCTGAGTACACTACTACCTTCGTACCAAGTAAATAGGCTCAGAATTTATCCAGAGCAAAAACAATAGCAAGAAGCTCTTTCTCAGTAGTAGTGTAATTGGACTGTGCAGCATCTAGAGTTTTAGACGCATAAGCAATAACAAAAGGATCCTTACCTTCACGCTAAGCCAGTGCTGCTCCACTGCATGGTTGGAAGCGTCGCACATTATTTCAAATGGTTGGCTCCAGTCTGGTCCTCTCACAATTGGAGCTTGAGTCAGGGCGGTCTTCAGCTTATCAAACGCTTGTTTGCAATCCTCGCTGAACTCGAACTCAATATCCTTCTGCAGTAGCCTAGATAAGGGAAGTGCTACCTTACTGAAGTCCTTAATGAATCTCCTGTAAAAACCTGCATGGCCAAGGAACGAACGGACTTCCCTCACAGAGGAGGGGTAAGGTAAACTAGAAATAACATCCACCTTTGCTGGATCTACAGAAATGCCAGTATTAGACACAACATGTCCTAGTACAATACCTTGTTTTACCATAAAGTGACATTTTTCAAAATTTAATACAAGGTTTGTATTGACACATCTATCTAATACTCTAGATAATCCATCTAAGCAAAGGCTAAAGGAATCGCCGTACACACTAAAATCATCCACAAAAACTTCCATACAGTCCTCAATAAGATCAGAGAAAAGACTCATCATGCACCTTCGGAAGGTAGCTGGTGCATTGCACAAGCCAAAGGGCATTCTCTTGTAAGCATAAGTCCCAAAAGGACATGTAAAAGTGGTCTTTTCCTGATCCTCGGGAGCTATATGAATTTGGAAATAACTTGTGTAACCATCTAAAAAGAAATAATGTGATTTACCTGACAGGCGATCCAGCATTTGATCAATGAATGGAAGAGGATAGTGATCCTTACGAGTGGCCTGGTTGAGGCGACTGTAATCAATGCAGACCCTCCAAGCGTTCTATACTCTGGTTGCTATGAGCTCTTCATGCTCATTCTTCACTGTAGTGACTCCAGACTTCTTGGAGACCGCTTGTATTGGGCTTACCCATTCACTGTCTGAAATGGGATAGATGATGTCTGCCTCCAGTAGTCTGGTCACTTCCTTCTTGACAACCTCTAAGATAGTGGGGTTCAGTCTTCTCTGGAGTTGACGAACGGGCCTTGCTCCCTCTTCTAAAAATATTCTATGCTCACATACTTGAGGGTTGATGCCTACTATGTCTGCCAAACTCCAACCAATTGCCTTCTTGTGCCTCCTCAGCACACTAACTAACTGCTCTTCCTGTTGAGAAGTGAGTTCCCTTGCAATGATAACTGGAAGGGGTTTTAATTCTAACTTCTGATCATGGTCAGGCTCTGGGTTGTCTGGAGCTGGCAACAATGGTAAAGCACTGTCATTGTCCTCTGAGAATGTCCCTACACTTGGACCTTGTCCTATGTACTTCTCTTCAAATTCCTCCTGGTGAACTTCAGCCACGGTTTCATCTATAATGTCACACTGGAGGATAGAATGATCCTCCGGAGGATGCTTCATAACTCCATTCAGATTGAAGATTACTACTCGGCCATCTATTTCAAAAGAGTATGTTCCTGAAAAAGCATCTAATTTGAACTTCGAGGTCTTCAGGAATGGTCTTTCGAGTAGGATTGATGATGGCTTCTCTGAGTCATTTTGGAGCATCTCCAGGATATAAAAATTAGTGGGAAACGTGAGCCCCTTAATGCCAACTAATACATCTTTAGCAACTCCGGCCACTATAATAATGCTTTTATCTGCTAACACAAAACGAGTTGCCGACCTTTTTAAGGGAGGGAGCCTCAAAATATCATATATAGACAAAGGCATTATACTCATACATGCTCCTAAATCACACATGCAGTCAGAAAATACCACACCACCAATAGTACAATTAACCATACATGGACCTGGGTCACTACACTTTTCAGGTAAACCTCCCATTAAAGCAAATATGGAACTACCTAAAGGAATAGTTTCTAATTCATTAATTTTGTCTTTATGTATACATAAATCTTTTAGAAACTTTGCATATTTAGGTACCTATTGAATAACATCAAAAAGAGGAACAGTTACCTCAACCTTTTTTGAATATCTCTACCATTTTGGGATCAGGTTCCGGGTGCTTCCTGGGCTTCCTTGCAAGTTGTGGAAATGGAATGGGAGTGGTGTCTTCTGCAGTATCTGCGCCCTGTGGTGCTTCCTCCTGTGGCTGAATTTCTTCTTTTTCAGCTATGTCCTGTATGTCCTCTTCCTCTTCAACATCTTCTATTTCCACTACCTCTTCAGCTGAGGCATTTTCTGGTGGGCTTGGCTCCTCCTGATTCCTCTCTTGCAGTGTGGTTCCGGACCTTAGGGTGATAGCATTAATGCCACCCTTTGGATTGGGTAATGGTTGAGAGGGGATTCCACTGGAGCTCAAGGGCTGGTTATTGGAGTTATTCATTGATCCAATCTGTGAGACAAGGGCTTGCAAAGTAGAGTTCAGACCATTTAGTGTAGCATAAAGGTTATTTTCCATGGTCTGTTGTCTCTGATCAATAGATTGTAGTAAGTCATCATTAGAAGATGAGGAAGGATAAGTAATTTGAGAGGTCTGCTGTTGGGTATTCTATGGTCCTTGGGATTGCCTCAGGTGAGGTGCTCTGTAGGGATGGTTCTGGTTCTGCTGCCTGTTGTTATTATTATTCCACCTCTGATTTTCCTGATTGTCTCTGCCTCCTCTGTTGTTGTTGTCCCTCTAATTCTGGTTAGAATTGTCCTGCCATCCATGGCTGTAATTGCCACCTTGATTGTACCCTTTGTTGGGGGCGGTCATAGAAGTTATGAGTGGCTGCCACGGTGTTGTCTTCCTGTTGGAGCTGCGGATATTCATCATTATAATGGATATAATCAGCACAGATTCTGTAAACTCTCTGTGGGACTAACTGTTGGCTTTGCTATGGTGGAGAAGGTTGAGCTTGCTGAACTTGTTGTTGATTCAATTGCATCTGCTTCAGCAAGTTGGTCATTTCACAGATACTCTGAGTTAGAGCAGCAGTCTCTTTGCTAGAGGATACTTCTGCAACGGCTTTTGAACGGCCTTGTTTCTGCCTGTGATTCTGAGTGGATTCAGCTAAGTCGCTGATCAATTGCCATGCCTCATCAGTGGTCTTGTACTTTTTCATAGACCCATTGCTAGCACTTTCCAATGTGGTCTTATCTTGGGGCCTCATGCCCTATGTGACGTAACCGAGTAACACTATCTTGTCAATCATATGATGGGGGCATACTTCCAGAAGATTATTGAAGCACTCCCAGTATTCATAGAGAGTCTCAGATTCGTCCTGAACAATTGATGAGCGGATAATTTATACGCTTTTTGGCATTGTTTTTAGTATGTTTTTAGTATATTTTAATTAGTTTTTATTATATTTTTGTTAGTTTTTAAATAAAAATCACTCTTCTAGACTTTACTATGAGTTTGTGTATTTTTCTGTGATTTCAGATATTTTCTGGCTGAAATTGAGGGACCTAAGCAAAAATCTGATTCAAAGGCTGAAAAAGGACTGCAGATGCTGTTGGATTCTGACCTCCCTGCACTCAAAGTAGATTTTCTGGAGCTACAGAAGCCCAATTGGCGCGCTCTCAATTGCGTTGGAAAGTAGACATCCTGGGCTTTCCAGCAATATATAATAGTCTATACTTTTCCCGAGATTTGATGGCTCAAATAGGCGTTTCAAGTCAGCTCAAGAATTCTGGCGTTTAACTCCAAAACTGGCACAAAAGCTGGAGTTAAACGCCCAAACTGGCACAAAAGTTGGCGTTTAACTCCAAGAAAAGTCTCTACACATGGAAGCTTCAATACTCAGCCCAAGCACACACCAAGTGGGCCCGGAAGAAGATTTCTGCATTAATTACTCATTTCTGTAACCCTAGGCTACTAGTTTTTTTATAAATAGGACCTTTTGCTATTGTATTTTCATACTATTGATCTTTGATAAGTCTTGTGCTATCTTAGACACGTTTGGAGGCTGGTCTCACGGCCATGCCTAGACCTTGTTCTTATGTACTTTCAACAGTGGAGTTTCTACACACCATAGATTAAGGTGTGGAGCTCTGCTGTTCTTCATGAATTAATACAATTACTATTGTTTTTCTATTCAACTCAAGTCTATTTCTTCTCCAAGATATTCATTCGTTCTTCAGCTTGATGGATGTGATGATCCGTGACACTCATCATTATTCTCACCTATGAACATGTGCCTGACAACCACCTCTGTTCTACTAGCAATGGCTTGAATGCGTATCTCTTGGGTTTCTAATCTAAGATTGGAACCTTCGTGGTATAGGCTAGAATTATTGGCAGCCATTCCTGAGATCCGAAAAGTCTAAACCTTGTCTGTGGTATTCCAAGTAGGATCTGGGAAGGGATGACTGTGACGAGCTTCAAACTCGCGATTGTGGGGTGTGCGACAGAAGCAAAAGGATCAATGGATCCTATTCCGACATGATCGAGAACCGACAGCTGATTAGCCGATGTTGTGACAGAGCATCAGGACCATTTTCACTGAGAGGACGGGATGTAGCCATTGACAACGGTGATGCCCAACATAAAGCTTGCCATGGAAAGGAGTATGAATGATTGGAAGAAGGCAATAGGAAAGCAGAGGTTCAAGGGGAACAAAGCATCTTCATACGCTTATCTGAAATCCACCAATGAATTACATAAGTATCTCTATCTTTATTTTATGTTTATTTTCATTACCTTAAACTCCATAACCATTTGAATCCGCCTGACTGAGATTTACAAGATGACCATAGCTTGCTTCAAGCCGACAATCTCCGTGGGATCGACCCTTACTCACGTAAGGTTTATTACTTGGACGACCCAGTGCACTTGCTGGTTAGTTGTGCGGAATTGTGACAAAGTGTGATTCACGTTTAAGAGCTCCAAGTTGTTGGCGCCATTGTTGATGATCACAATTTTGCATACCAAGTTTTTGGCGCCGTTGCCGGGGATTGTTCGAGTTTGGACAACTGACGGTTCATCTTGTTGCTTAGATTAGGTACTTTTCAGAATTTTTAAGAATGAATTCTAGAGTTTTAAGGTGATGTTCTTATCATCACAAAAGTTGATTGATTCTCATCAATTTAGCTATTGAATGTAATGTCCTGCTGAAGCTTGGCCAAACATGTCTAATCCTATTTAGACTGAAGCTTTAGACTAACATTGCATGATTCCTGGAATTCTCATTAAAAGTTTTGAATCTCTTTATTTTCTTTTCCATATAAGTTTCGAAAATCACAAAAGAAAAATTTATAAAACCATAAAAATCAAAAATATTTTATGTTTCTTGTTTGAGTCTAGTGTCTAATTTTAAGTTTGGTGTCAATTGCATGTTTTTATTCTTCTTGCATTTTCCGAATACATGCAATATGTTCTTCATTGATCTTCAAGTTGTTCTTGATAATTTCAGTGCTCTGATCTTTAAATTCTCTTGTTTTGTGTGTTTTATTGTTTCTCATATGCATTCTCAATTTGTTAGTGTCTCTTATATGAAAATTTTTAAGTTTGGTATCCTGCATGCATTGTTTGATTTGAGTTTCCTAAGATTAGTTGTATTTTGATTGTTTCTCATCATTAAAAATTCAAAAATATTTTCAAAATTGTGTCTTTTCAAGTCAATAATACAGAGAGTTGAAGATTCAGAACATTCAGCAGAGGAATCAAACCGAAAAAGCTGGGCGTTCAAAACGCCCAGTGAAGAAGGAAAACTGGCATTTAAACGCCAGCCAGGGTACCTGGCTGGGCGTTTAACGCCCAAAAAGGTAGAGATTTGGGCGTGAAACACCAGAATGGGTACCATTCTGGGCGTTTAACGCCAGGATGACACTAGAGGGAAGATTTTGTTTTTAATTCACATTTTTTTCAAGTTTTCATAATTTTTCAAAATCAAATCTTTTTCAAATCATATCTTTTCAATCATATCTCTTTCAAAATCAATTTCTTTCCATTTTATATTTATTTTTACTATTTTCAAAAATCCTTGCTTCAATTCAAGATTTACTTCAAAAATTTTCAAGTTGTTACTTGCCTATTAAGAAATGATCAAACTTTAAAGTTTAGAATCATATCTTTTAATTTTTTGTTAGTCAAGTAATCAACTTTGATTTTAAAAACTTTCTTTTTCTAAATTGATTTTCAATCATATCTTTTCAATCATATCTTTTTAATTTCTAATTTCAAAATCTTTTTCAAAAATCACTTTATTTCTTTCCCAATCTAAATTTTCGAAAATCTCAATCAAATTTTCAAAATTTCTTTTAATTATTTCAAAATATTTTACTTTAATTTTCGAAAATTCTTTCCCTCTTCTCACATCCTTCTATTTAAGGGACTAATACTCCTCCTCAAGGTGCAATTCGAACCCTATTTCTTTAATAAGTTCGAATTCTCTCATCTCTACCTCCTCCTTCTATTCTTCTTTTCCTCTGACACCTCAAGAAATCTCTATACTGTGACATAGAGAATTCCATACTTTCTTGTTCTCTTCTCTTTCATATGAGCAGGAACAAAGATAAAGGCATACTTGTTCAAGCTGATCCTGAACCTGAAAGGACCTTAAAGAGAAAGCTAAGAGAAGCTAAAGAACAATTCTCTTTAGAGGGCCTAAGAGAGCTTTTCAAGGAAGAAGAAACCATGGCAGCCAAAAACAACAATGCCAACAATGCAAGGAATGTGCTTGGTGACTTTACTGCACCTACTCCCGACTTCTATGGGAGAAGCATCTCAATCCCTGCCATTGGAGAAAACAACTTTGAGCTTAAGCCTCAATTAGTTTCTCTAATGCAACAGAATTTCAAGTTTCATGGACTTCCATTGGAAGATCCTCATCAGTTCTTAGATGAATTCTTGCAAATCTGTGATACTGTCAAGACCAATGGGGTTGACCCTGAAGTCTACAGACTTATGCTTTTTCCTTTTGCTGTAAGAGACAGAGCTAGGACATGGTTGGACTCACAACCTAAAGAAAGTGAACTCTTGGAAAAAGCTAGTCAATGCCTTCTTGGCAAAGTTCTTTCCACCTCAAAAATTGAGCAAGCTTAGAGTGGAAGTGTAACATCCCGCATTTTTTAAAATCTAAATATAAATAAATTGTGATTTTATCTTGTTAAGTTTAAATTTTGTAATTTTAGAAATTATTTTATTAGAAATAATTAAGTAGATTCGGAGATAGATTCATTTTGAACCAATTAATATTCTTAGGTAATTTTATTATTTTGGAATATTTTGTATAATTTTAGTAATTGAAAATAAGAAAGAATTGTACAATTTAATTTAAGTAACTTTTATTCTTAAAAGGTTACGATTTGTTTTATTAATTTGATATCTTATTTTATAAATCAATTAAGAATAATTAAATTAGTTTTATTAATATTTGGAGTTAAGTTAATTAATATTTTGTGTAATTTTAATAATTGGTTATTTTATATAATTAAATTTAAGAAATTTCTACTATGAATAAATATGATTTATTCTATTAATTTGAGCCCTTAAAGATTAATTTATTAGAAATGATTAAATTGATTTTGATAAATACTTTAATTTTAAGTCAATTAGTATTTATGCACAATTTTGATTATAACTAGTTATTTTATATATAAATTGAAATTAAAGTTATGATAGAAAAATAATAAAAGGTCATATAATTTAATATAGGTAATTGATATTTCGAGTTTAACTGTATTTTATAGAATGTGATTAGTATGCTTATTTTATAATTTAAATTAAAAATAATTGTTTGAGCTCATTGATATGCTGATAAATAAAATCTTATGCGTTTTGAAAGTAATTTTTATGAAGTAATTTTTATGGTATTATATTTGAATCTTAAATTGTTATTCTATCTCAAATATTTTGTAAAGGTTGTTATATTACTCATATACATTATACCTTAACCTTAAATTCCTAATTAAAAACTTAATTTTACCCTAAATTCACAAAACACACGCACAAACAGAATGGGAAAGAAAGGAAATAGGGGAGCTCGAGGGGGGAAAACAGAAAGGGAAAAGAAAGGAAGGGGAAAGAGGGAAGATGGGGAAAACGGAGAATAGGAAGGGAGACAGAGGACGAGGGAGAAGAAGAGAGGGGGAAGAACAACGCTATGGAGCTTGGCGCCGCTGCCGAGCTGCTGTCGCAGAGAAGAAAGGGAGAGGCGAACGTGACCCACGGAGGAGAGGAAGGAGTTGCCGTCAAGCCACGCCCTGTTGCCTTGTTCGTGTATCGCCGTTGTTGTTCGCTGAGGGTGAGACGCGAAGAGAAGATGCTAACCTGCACCATCGTGCCTCACTATCTTCGTCGAGCCTTCATCATTGTCGCTCCCTATTCCCGTTGCCATCAGGGTTTGTTGCCACTGCCATTAAGAGTGACGCAGCAGAGGAGGAGTCGTTCCTCTTCCGCCGCCGTCGCCGGAGACCTTGGTTGCTACTGTTCATATGGGTGAGTTCGTTGTTTCCTAGTTACCGGAGTCACTGTCTATGAATCTTTTGTTGCTTTAGAATGACCTTGTCCCTATCTTTAATGTTCCTGAGTACACTATAGTTGTTGGAATCATTACAGCTGGAACTTGTCACCGGGGGAGAGAAGCGGCTGCACCATCCTATTCATTTTGACATTGAACCTCTATTCCTAACCCTGTAACGCTCTTGCTCTTGTTCTATTTGGTATTTTGTTTCTCTATTATGTTCTTATTTTAATTACGATAGCCAATATCTCTGTTTTAGTATTATGGTGTTATGCTGAAATTGCCGAAATTGCCGTTGCTGCGAGCGTAACCAGAATTGATGCTGCTGCCGCCGTCTTGGTTGCGTTGAAATCGCCGCTGCAGTTGCCAGTTTAGACTAAGCAGGGATTGTTGCGTTAAACTATGCGATTGCGACATCGAGGTAGGGGGTTTAAAATGATTTTAATTTAGGAATGCCTACAAGGTTTATTGAATAACTGCAAATAGATTTAATATCTGTGAGTAATTGATTGACTATGTGAATATTGAATTGTGGCTGAAATTGTGATTGGAATGGTTGAGATTGTTATTTGGAATTGTTGATTAGTGATATTGATTGATTATGTGGATTGGGATTTGTTTGATGACTAATTGTTGAGAATTTCTAAATTTTAATGGGTTATGTTGGATTTGTTGCCGTTGAGCTATTATTTCATATATTGTAATGTTAGTGAACTTGGTTGGTGGTTGATTTGGAGTTGGTTTTGAGGGGTATTGAAGGGTTGGATTTTGAATACAAAATGGTTTGCTGAAAATTAGGTTCTCTTGAAATTAAACGGCAACTTTGAAAGTGAATCAGTGGCTTTATAGTGACTAAAATGATGAGAATTTAAATTTTAAGTAAATTATATTAAGTGTGATTATTAAGATTTAATTTTGAAGGTTTTATATTAACTGGAACATTAGTTATGATTTTTCAAAGTTAAGTCGTGAATCTGATTTTCTGCACTACTTTAAATGAAATTAGAAACTTTGAAAATCTATAACTAATTCTATGATGATCGGATTTGTAAGGGACTAAGTCTGGATTAAGTCTGGGAATATAGGGAGTTGGACTGGTGAATTTGAGACTTTTTCATTAAGTTTATGATTTATGGTAAATTTTTGAATTGGGGATGTCAAATCTGGTTTTCTGCAGAACGTTTAACACAACAGCAACTTGTTTCTTCTATTGGAATTTCTCCAGTTTGAATTTTGGAATGGAACCAATTTTAAATGAAACTTTGGTCCTAATACTTTAATTTCATAAAAATTTAGAATTGTTAGAGTTGTAGTTTTAAATATTTGGGTTTTCAAAGAAAGATGTATTATGCAATAAAAGTCAGGTTTTGTTTTCTAAGTCAGTAACTTTGAGGCTTTATAATTTTTAATTCTGGAATGATATTGAGATGAAATCAATTGGAGGTGAAAGTTGAGTATGTTTAGTATATATGATTCAAATTTCAGGGTTTTTTATGTTTTAATAAGTGAGTTATGGGACTTGGAAGAGGTTGTGTTCAATGATTTGTAAAACAGAATTCTGCAGAAAATTACCTAACTTTCAAGCTATGTAACTCCTTCATTAAAAATGGTATGACCCTGGAACTAATTGAGAAAGATATTTGGATGAGTTATGTGTAACCACATTAATTTTGAAGGTAGTTGGATTTAATTTGGATTTTATATGAAATTTCAAATGTTGTATGCTGCTGCTGTCTTCTGGTTTTAAAACACTGCAGAATAGTCACGGTTTTACTTATATTCCCAAAGCTAGAGTCAGCGAAAAATTATGATTTTTAGTTTGATAGAAAGCTTAATCCGAGACGGTCACATGGATATAAAATTTGCGTGATTCCGAATTCATTTGATATTTTAAAAACAAAATGGAAATCAGGCTGCCAGGTTGTGTTGACAATTATTTTGGACATGGAATTTAAGAAATAGATTTTCTATACTATTATCAAATATTTTTGAGAATATATATTGTTGTGGCAACTGCTGAAAGAGACTGATGAAATGTTGAGAAAGAAGAAACCCGTAAGGGTGGCTAAGTCCTATTTTTAAAGGAGATTATATCCAAATTTTTATAAAAGTAAAAGGATAATCAAAATGAATACTTGAGACTTGTTTAACAATAATAACTTTACTGATTCTTTTGAGAAAATATATTTGGTTTATAAAGTTGCTAACAAGGACATGGGTTTTGTCCCGCTTGCATATTTACAATTACAAAAGAGTAAAGAGATAAAGAGAAAAAGAGTAATATAGATACAGATGAAAGAGTATTCAGAGAAAAGTAAAGAGATACAGAGAATAGAGCAATTAGAGTAGAGTAAAAACATGCAGAGAAAAGAGAAACCAGAGTAGAGTAAAGAGATATTTGTATATTTATATATATTAGTTGCTTGATGCAACCCAGAGCTATATTTAATATATATTAGTTGCTTAATGCAACCCAGAGCCTCTGTAGGGAAACTAAGTTACCTACAGCCATTTTCCGCTTCCCCAGAGCATAGCAGAGTATATATATATTTCCTGCAGTAAGCAAAGGCTGTCTCAAATGAGCGGCTATTATCATATGCGCATTTATTTAGGAACGGAAAATCGTATTCGAGAAATCGGGATTACTCGTGACCGGATAAATGTCGGGATTGCGGGCAGCCAACCGACACATGAGCTCATGGCCTGTACTAGGACTAGACATTCATCATATGCATCTATGTGACATTGTTTGGGTGTGTATATTGTAATTGGTTTGCCTATGTGAATAATTCTGTTTAACTGCTAATTGCTATACTTGATGTAATTGCTCTTGATTGTGCTTGAATCTCTTTACTTGTGTTTGTATCTGATTGGCTGGGTTGTAGTGAATTGGGTGTTGATTGAATTGCTTGAGCCTAAGGCCGTGATTGGTTTGTGTTTGAGGTTTAGTAAAGTATGAAAGATTAAGCTGGTTCAGCATAGACTTAATGAACCTATGCTTGGAACAAATTAGTCATTCATACAGTCTAGGAAAACTTTTAAGACGTATATAAAGTAAAATATGTGTTTAGGATTTTGGATAATTAATTGATGCTTCTAAGAAGGTTTTAGATTTTTGAAAGTTGAGCCATTGGTTTTCAAAAGAAGTTTATATAAGGTGAGCGATGAATACTGCGAATGAAAGTAGTTTTCTTTTCAATGTCTCTAAATGAAATTAACTATTTGCGCTTTATTCTTTACTTTCACGGCATTCTCGACCTCTACTGAGAACATGTGGTTTGGTTCTCACCCCCAAATTTTCCACCCTTTCAGCGACAGGTTTGAAGATGCAATTTGAAGCTGCGAGCGATCAGTAGGCTTTCTTTATGGTTTTAATTGCTTTCATAGAGTCCCCTCGCTATTGTCCTTTGAGATTTTATTTTACATAGAGGGGTAGGTTTAGTATATTGTATTTGAGTTTTATTTGGTCTCTTTTGTATAAGAATTATTATCAATAATATTTATGTGATTATTATTATTTGTGAATGTTTGAATTATGACTTTAATGAATAAAAAACAAAATTTTCTGGAATTTTCTCAATTTTTTTGCTTTTTGGTTGCCCTTTTTCAGTGGCTTTTTCTTCTTCTTCTTCTTTTCTTTTTCATGGCCAAAGACATTTATTCATCAAGATCCATAGACAGCATCCTAATTTCCACTAAAAGTGACAGTTCTAACTTTATTTCTTAGTGAGCTGACTATTCAATCAAACATGCATACCACCATTTAATCTTATTTGATTTCTTACCAAATGGAATTGAGTTACTTTTGTTCAAATATTTCTTCTATTTTTTTTTTTGAACAGAACAAACAGGGCAAGCATACATTTAAGCAAGTGAAGTTTATCCAGACACTTAGACTATCACTTATTTGGAAATTAAACAAACAGACAAACAAAAACTGCAATGACTCAAACTTAAAGCAGGGGTGCGTGCAAACTTCCAATATCAGCAATTCAAAGTACAAGCAATTAAGTGACAATACAACCTTTTAGCATCTTCTTTGTTGTTCATCATCCTTCCTAGCCTTGGTGTTCTCTTTGATGATGATGTATATTCCTTCCATGAGATTGATTGTCTTCCTGCAAAGCTATTAGAAGTTGCTTGTTCCCCAAGCACTTTGAGAATTGGTTAGCATGCATGTATGTTTGTAGGCCTCTGAACTTAGATTGGTGTGTGAACACCAAACTTAGTTCCTTGCCATATGCAGCAATTTGGATCATATGCAGAAAACCTCATGTGCTTTTATTAAGAAAATAACTATGAACTAGAAAAAGAAACTATGAACTAGAAATTAAACTATTGTTTAAGTAGTTTCCCTGATTGGTTGGAGCTAGTGACTAGTCATGCTGAGGTAGAAATGTGCTTTTAATGAAGTTTTTGGTGGAACACCAAACATAGAATCTCACATTCACCCTTGAATTGTTTTGGTGTGCAACACCAAACTTAGCTCCTTGCAATACAGATAAATCTACTTAACTCTTTTATTGAAATAACTAGAAAAGAAAAACTACCTTTGGTTGGGTTGCCTCCCAACAAACGCTCGTTTACTGTCATTAGCTTGACATGCTGTTCCTGACTTTCTTCCTCTTCCTCCAGTTTGTTAAGAGGAATGACTTCAAGTGGATAAAGGAGCTAGTTAGTGCCCCTTGTTGTGAATGCCTCTTTCCAGCAAGCTTTCCCTTGTGATTGGCTTGAGTGAACTTGCTTGTTGGCTCAGGAGTTGGATTGTTCTTCGACCTTCTCTTCTTCATGGATATGGTCCTTTGTTTCTCGGTCACAATCCTCATTTTGGTGCTTGTTTCTACTGCCTTCACATCCTTGATCTCAGAACTTGGTTGTTGTTGGACAGTTGGAGTATCCTGTTCATCAAAAGCTTCCTGAATTTGTGGTTCAATGAACCCTTCCTCTTTGCAACTCTCTGTTTCATTGGAGTGTGATCTCCCTTGATTGACTTTCTCCCTTTCTTGTTCTTCTGATTCCTCCCTTGGGTTTGCCATGGTATCACTAGAAGAATTGTGGGTAGGGATTTGCTTTGATAGATATCCAATTTGTGCTTCTAGCTTTTGAATGGCAGCACCTTGATTTTGTAAGTTGGATATCACTTCTTCCTTAAAGCCTTTCAAATCGGCCACATCTCTGCCCATAGTTGCAAGCATTCCTTCTATCCTGGTTAACTGATCATGAAGTGATTGGTTCGGATTGGGTTGATGAGGTTGATTATCTTGGCTGTGATATGGTGGCTGGGAGTATGTGTTTTGTGTGGGCTGATAGAGTCTTTGGTTGGAGTGTTGGTAGTGGTATGACTCTTGTGTGTAGTGGAATGAGTCTTGTGGATAGTGAAATGAATTGTATGAATTTGAGAAGGAATTTTGTGCTGAGAAATGCTCAAGTGATGAAGAATTTGGATATGTAAAACTAGGAGGTGAGGTTGGATAATTCAGAGGTGATGGCTCTTGATGAATGGGGTGTGAATAAGTGAAATCTCTTTGGTTTTGATCTTCCCAGCCACAACTTGAGTAGTGATCAAATTCACCAAAACATAGACCATTTTGTGGCTCTGGGAAGTACCCCGTTTCCTGTTCCTGATACTCCCACCCACCATGAGCATAATAACATGAATCATTCTGTGGTGGTGGAGAGTTTCTCATGAATTTTGATTGACCAAAAGATGATGGATACTCCTTTCTTTTTTGCAATGTGCTCAGTCTCAAACAATACTCATCCAAAGATAGTGGAAATTCCATAGTGAGGCAATATCACAAACAGCTAGTGGTTAGTATGCTAACAAGTGAATAAGCAAAGAAAACAAATTAAAATTTGCAGAAATTAGCAGTAATAAACTGAAACAAAAACTATTAACAAAAGAAAAGAAAAATTGCTCAATCTAGTTAACTTCCAATTGGAGAATTGTCAATCGAAAACCAATCCCCGGCAACGGCGCCATAAACTTGATGCGCATAAACTTGTTATGCTACGATTTAGGAAATTGCACGATCGGCAAAATTCCTTCCGGCAAGTGCACCGGTTATCGTCAAGTAAAAACTCACAATAGAGTGAGGTCGAATCCCACAAGGATTGGTTGAGTGAGCAATTCGGATTAGAAGTATGTTCTAGTTGAGCGGAATCAAGATTTAGATGAGAATTGCGGAATGTAAAATTGCATGAATTAAAGAGCGAGAAGCTAAATTGCTGAAATTAAAAGGGATGGGGGTGATTGCATGAATTTAATTGCAGAATGTAAAGAGAAAGTGGTAAATCAGAAATGGGGAGTTCATTGGGTGTTAGGAGATATTGAGATCTCCGAATCAAAACAACTTTTATCCCTTCCTTAACCAATGCATTCATTGAATTTTGCTTGGCAATCTTATATGATTGGATCCCAATCCCTTGGCTCACCAATTCTCTCTAAAAACAAACAAATTCCCAATCCCTTGGTTTAAATGTTCATAAGAAGAGATGATGCTCGATCACTGATTATACCACACAGTTTCATGAACCACAATTTGGTAGGATTACATGTCACAATATCCATCCAAACCCCAATCCAATTCACTGTGAGAAAGCTTCTCTAGCATGAATCCTCCATTCCTTTCCCAAGGTTCCGAAGGATTCCAATTATGGGCAGTTTCTTTCCCAAGACAACTACCCAATGGAATTAGATCGAGAAGCTTTCTAACAAAATTCAAGAGAAAAGATTGAAGAAGAAGATAAAACTATTATTGATTCATTGAATTACAATAGAGCTCCCTAACCCAATGAAAGGGGTTTAGTGAGTCATAGCTCTGAATTCAATTACAAAAACTAGCAAAAATGGAAAGAAAAGTTCCCCAGTCTAAAAAGTCCCCCTCAGGGGCTGGATTCCCCTTTAATCCCCCCCGATGATCAAATGCAGAAACTAAGGCCTTTAAATAGGCTCCCTAAATTACAAAATGAAAATGAAATTCAAAGCAAATTACAATCAAATGAAAATAAACTATTCTAGATGATTCTTGTGGCCTTGATTTGGTGTTGTTGATGGGCCTTGCTTGCTCGAAGGGTAGAGTGACATAATTGATCCAAAAAGGATAATGATCCATTAAACTACACTCAAACGTTGCACCCCCCTTTCTTGAGTCGTCACTTTGTTCTCTTGTCAACCTTGCCAATTTGATGCCAAATATAGACTATTATACCTCGTTGGAAAGCTATGGATGTCAGCTTTCTAACGCAACTGGAAGCACCTCAATTGGATCTCTATAGCTCAAGTTATGCTTGATTGAAGGTGACAAGGTTGCTGGTTGGTTTGACAGCGTTTAAGCCAACGTTTAAGTCACTTAAACGTGCTCGAAAATGCCAATTTTGGGAGCTCAGTTGCATTGTCCACCCCATACTTCTATACATCGTTGGAAAGCTCTGGATGTCTACTTTCCAATGCAACTGGAAGCGCATCATTTGGAGTTCTACAACTCGAGTTATACTCCATGGAAGGTGAAGAGGTCAGCTGGCCTGATTGCATGTTGGTACTATGCTCTTCTATGCACATTACGGGGCTGTTTTCTCCCTCAATTTTTAGTATCCACCATGCATGCCATATATGTTTGGAAAGCTCTAGATGTCTTCTTTCCAATGCATTTTGAATCACCTCATTTGGAGTTTTGTAGCTCAAGTTATTTATGTTTGAAGAAGGCATGGTCAAGCTGTTCCATATAACACGTTTAAGCTCCAGTTTAAGCTTAAACTGGAGCTTAAACGCTGGCACTCCCTGGAGGCACAAGCTCGAGCACGTTTAAGCTTCAGTTTAAGGTTAAACTGAAGCTTAAACGTGGAAATGAGAAAGCAACCCTGGAGGAGAAAAAATAGTCGAACACGTTTAAGCTTCAGTTTAAGGTTAAACTGAAGCTTAAACGTGGAAATGGAGGAAAGCCATCCTGGTTCATTTCTCAATTCTGGCATTTAACTTCCAGTTTAAGGTTAAACTGGAAGTTAAACGCCACTTTCAGCTTTCATGATTTTGGCGTTTAAGCTCCAGTTTAAGCTTAAACTGGAGCTTAAACTCCACATGTGATATTCAAGCTTCCTTTATTGATTTTGTTGCTTCCTTGCCTAGCCTCTTCTTCCCTGAAATCATCCAAACAACTGCATCAAAGTCTTGCTAAAATTCATGAGAATTCTTCCATTCATAGCATTCAAGGAATATAACTAAAAACTCATGGAATTTGCATCAAAATCTTCATGTTTGAATGATTTAAGACAAGCATGACTATTTGGCCCAAATGATTACTTAAGGCTCAAGAAAATGCATAAAACAACTAAAAATAAAAGAAAAAAGGCTAGTGAAACTAGCCTAAGATGCCTTGGCATCATGAATCCCTCTATGAAGCTTGGGAAAGATACAAGCAATTAATCAGAAGATGTCCTTCTGACATGCTTTCTGAATGGAGCATCATAGGAATTTTCTATGATGGTCTGTCTGAACTATCCAAGATGTCATTGGATAGCTCTGCTGGAGGATCTCTTCATCTGAAGAAGACGCCTGTAGAAGCTCAGGAACTCATTAAAATGGTTGCAAATAACCAATTCATGTACACTTCTGAAAGGAATCCTGTGAATAATGGGACAAATCAGAAGAAAGGAGTTCTTGAGATTGATACTCTGAATGCCATATTGGCTCAAAATAAAATATTGACTCAGCAAGTCAATATGATTTTTCAGAGTTTGTCTGGAATGCAAGCAGCAACAGGCAGTACTAAGGAAGCTTCCTCTGAAGAAGAATCTTATGATCCTGAGAACCCAGCAATGGAAGAGGTGAATTACATGGGAGAACCCTATGGAAACACCTATAATCCTTCATGGAGAAATCATCCAAATCTCTCATGGAAGGATCAATAGAGACCTCAACAAGGTTTCAACAACAACAATAGTGGAAGAAACAGGTTTAGCAATAGCAAGCCTTTTCCATCATCTTCTCAACAACAGACAGAGAATTCTAAGCAGAGCCCCTCTGACTTAACAACCATTGTCTCTGATCTAATCAAAACCACTCAAAGTTTCATGACTGAAACAAGGTCCTCCATTAGAAATTTGGAGGCACAATTGGGTCAGCTGAGTATGAAAATTACTGAACTCCCTCCTAGCACTCTCCCTAGCAATACAGAAGAGAATCCAAAAAGAGAGTGCAAGGCCATAACCACATCTCACATGGCCGAACATGGAGAGGAGGAAGAGGCAGTGATTCCCACTGAGGAAGACCTCAATGGACGCCCACTGACCTCTATGGAGTTCCCTAATGAGGAACCATGGGAGTCTGAGGCTCAGACTGAGACCATAGAGATTTCATTAAATTTACTTCTGCCATTCATGAGCTCTGATGAATATTCCTCCTCTGAAGAGGATGAAGATGTTACTGAAGAGCAAGTTGCTAAGTACCTTGGAGCAATCATGAAGCTAAATGCCAGGTTGTTTGGTAATGAGACTTGGGAGGATGAACCTCCATTGCTCATCAAAGAACTGGATGACTTGACTAGGCATAGATTACCTCAAAAGAGACAGGACCCTGGAAAGTTCTCAATCCCTTGTAGGCACCATGACCTTGAGAAGGCTCTGTGTGACTTAGGGTCAAGCATAAACATCATGCCTCTCTCTGTAATAGAGAAGCTAGGGATCATTAAGGTACAAGCTACAAGAATCTCACTGGAGATGGCAGACAATTCAAAGAAACAGGCTTATGGACTTGTAGAGGATGTCTTGGTAAAGGTTGAAGACCATTACATCCCTGCTGATTTCATAATCCTAGAGACTGGGAAGTGTATGGATGAATCCATCATCCTTGGCAAACCCTTCCTAGCCACAGCAAAAGCTGTGATTGATGTTGACAGAGGAGAATTGATCATTCAAGTGAATGGAGACTCCCTTGTGTTTAAAGCTCAAGGATATCCCTCTATCACCATGGAGAGGAAGCATGAAGAGCTTCTCTCAATACAGAGTCAAACAGAGCCCCCACAGTCAAACTCTAAGTTTGGTGTTAGGAGGCCACAACCAAACTCTAAATTTGGTGTTGAACCCCCACATTCAAACTCTAAGTTTGGTGTTGGGAGGTTCCAACATTGCTCTGAACATCTGTGAGGCTCCATGAGAGCCACTGTCAAGCTATTGACATTAAAGAAGCGCTTATTGGGAGGCAACCCAATTGTTACTTATCTATGTTAAATTTTCTATTTTCTATTGTTATTTTATGTTTTCTGTAGGTTGATGATCATGTGAAGTCACAAAAACAATTGAAAAAGCAAAAACAAAGTGAAAAATAGAATGAAAAATAGAACACCCTGGAGGAGACAGTTACTGGCGTTTAAATGCCAGTAAAGGTAGCAGAATGGGCGTTAAACGCCCAGTCTGGCACCATTCTGGGCGTTTAACGCCAGAAAAGGGCACCAGACTGGCGTTTAACGCCAGGAATAGGCAAGAAGCTGGCGTTAAATGCCAGAAATGGGTAGCAGTCTGGCGTTTAACGCCAGGATTGGCAGAAAGGGGCATTTTGCACGCCACTTGGTGCAAAGATGAGATATCCTTGACACCTCAGTATCTGTGGACCCCACAGGATCCCCACCTACCCCACCACTCTCTCTCTTCTTCACCCATTCATCAATCACCTCAATACCTCTTCCCTAAAAACCCCTCACCTATCAAATCCTACCACTCTCTTCACCACTCACATCCATCCTTCATAAAACCCCACCTACCTCACCATCCAAATTCAAACCACTTTCCCTCCCAAACCCACCCATAATGGCCGAACCATACACACCCCTCAAACTCCTATATAAACCCATCTTCACTCCTTCATTTTCACACAACCTAAACACCACTTCTCCCCCTTGGCCGAAACACAAAGCCCACTCCATCTCCTCTATTTCTTCTTCTTCTACTCTCTTCTTTCTTCTTTTGCACGAGGACGAGCAACCTTCTAAGTTTGGTGTGGTAAAAGCTAAAGCTTTTTATTTTTCCATAACCATTTATGGCACCAAAGGCCGGAGAAACCTCTAGAAAGAGGAAAGGGAAGGCAAAAGCTTCCACCTCCGAGTCATGGGAGATGGAGAGATTCCTCTCAAGGGTGCATCAAGACCACTTCTATGAAGTTGTGGCCAAGAAGAAAGTGATCCCCGAGGTCCCTTTTAAGCTCAAAAAGGGCGAATATCCGGAGATCCGACATGAGATTCTAAGAAGAGGTTGGGAAGTTCTCACCAACCCCATTCAACAAATCGGAATCTTAATGGTTCAAGAGTTCTATGCCAATGCATGGATCACCAAGAACCATGATCAAAGTGTGAACCCGGACCCTAAGAATTGGCTTACAATGGTTCGGGGGAATTACTTAGATTTTAGTCCAGAAAATGTAAGGTTGGCATTCAACTTGCCGATGATGCAAGGAGATGCACACCCATACACAAGAAGGGTCAACTTTGATCAAAGGTTGGACCAAGTCCTCATGGACATATGTGAAGAGGGCGCTCAATGGAAGAGAAATTCAAGAGGGAAGCCGGTTCAACTAAGAAGGCATGACCTCAAGCCCGTGGCTAGGGGATGGTTGGAGTTCATCGAACGCTCAATCATTCCTACTAGCAACCGATCCGAAGCTACTATAGACCGGGCTATCATGATACATAGCATCATGATTAGAGAGGAAGTGGAAGTTCATGAGGTTATATCCCAAGAACTCTACAAGGTGGCGGACAAGTCCTCTCCTTTGGCAAGGTTAGCCTTCCCTCATCTCATTTGTCACATTTGCAATTTGGTTGGAATTGACATAGAGGGAGACATTCTCATTAATGAGGACAAACCCATCACTAAGAAAAGGATGGAGAAAACAAGAGAACCTCATCAAGAGCATGAGGAAATTCCTCATCATGAAATCCCTGAGATACCTCAAGGGATGCATCTTCCTCCACAAAACTATTGGGAGCAAATCAACACCTCCCTAGGAGAATTAAGTTCCAACATGGGACAACTAAGGGTGGAGCACCAAGAGCATTCCATCCTCCTCCAAGAAATTAGAGAAGATCAAAGAACCATGAGAGAGAAGCAACAAAGGCAAGGAAGAGACATTGAGGAGCTCAAGCACTCCATAAGATCTTTAAGAGGAAGAACAAGCCGCCATCACTAAGGTGGACCCGTTCTTTAATTTCCTTGTTCTTTATTTTCTGTTTTTCGAAAATTATGCTTTATGTTTATCTATGTTTGTGTCTTTATTACATGTTCATTAGTGTCTATGCCTTAAAGCTATGAAAATGAATCCATCACCTTTCTTAAATGAAAAATGTTTTTAATTGAAAAAGAAAAAGAAGTGCATGAATTTCAAATTTTAAAACAGTTTAATTATCTTGATGTGGTGGCAATACTATTGTTTTTCTGAATGAATGCTTGAACAGTGCATATTTTTGAATTTGATTGTTTATGAATGTTAAAATTGTTGACTCTTGAAAGAATGAAAGGAAAAGGAGAAATATTATCTGATGATCTGAAAAATCATAAAATTGATTCTTGAAGCAAGAAAAAGCAGTGAAAAGCTTGCAAAAAAAAGAGAGAGAAAAGCAAGCAGAAAAAGCCAATACCCCTTGAAAACTAAAAGGCAAGGGTGATAAAAAGGATCCAAGGCTTTGAGCATCAGTGGATAGGAGGGCCCACAGGAATAAAATCCTGGCCTAAGCGGCTAAACCAAGCTGTCCCTAACCATGTGCTTGTGGCGTGAATGTGTCAAGTGAAAACTTGAGACTGAGCGGTTAAAGTCGAGGTCCAAAGCAAAAAGAAGAGTGTGCTTAAGAACCCTGGACACCTCTAATTGGGGACTCTTGCAAATCTGAGTCACAATCTAAAAAGGTTCACCCAGTTATGTGTCTGTGGCATTTATGTATCCGGTGGTAATACTGGAAAACAAAGTGCTTAGGGCCACGGCCAAGACTCATAAAGTAGCTGTGTTCAAGAATCAACATACTTAACTAGGAGAGTCAGTAACACTATCTGGATTCTGAGTTCCTATAGATGCCAATCATTCTGAACTTCAAGGAATAAAGTGAGATGCCAAAACTGTTCAGAAGCAAGAAGCTAAAAGCCCCGCTCATCTAATTAATACTGATCTTCATAGATGTTTTTGGAATTCATTGTATATTCTCTTCTTTTTATCCTATTTGATTTTCAGTTGCTTGGGGACAAGCAACAATTTAAGTTTGGTGTTGTGATGAGCGGATAATTTATACGCTTTTTGGCATTGTTCTTAGTATATTTTTAGTATATTTTAATTAGTTTTTATTATATTTTTGTTAGTTTTTAAATAAAAATCACTCTTTTGGACTTTACTATGAGTTTGTGTGTTTTTCTATGATTTCAGGTATTTTCTGGCTGAAATTGAGGGACCTGAGCAAAAATCTGATTCAGAGGCTGAAAAAGGACTGCAGATGCTGTTGGATTCTGACCTCCCTGCACTCAAAGTGGATTTTCTGGAGCTACAGAAACCCAATTGGCGCGCTCTTAATTGCGTTGGAAAGTAGACATTCTGGGCTTTCCAGCAATATATAATAGTTCATACTTTGCCCGAGATTTGATGGCCCAAACAGGCATTCCAAGTCAGCTCAAGAATTCTGGCGTTTAACTCCAAAACTGGCACAAAAACTGGAGTTAAACGCCCAAACTGGCACAAAAGTTGGCGTTTAACTCCAAGAAAAGTCTCTACACATGGAAGCTTCAATACTCAACCCAAGCACACACCAAGTGGGCCCGGAAGAAGATTCCTGCATTAATTACTCATTTTTGTAACCCTAGGCTACTAGTTTTCTAAAAATATGACCTTTTGCTATTGTATTTTCATACTATCGATCTTTGATAAGTCTTGTGCTATCTTAGACATGTTTGGAGGCTGACCTCACGGCCATGCCTAGAACTTGTTCTTATGTATTTTCAACGGTGGAATTTCTACACACCATAGATTAAGGTGTGGAGCTCTGCTGTTCTTCATGAATTAATACAATTACTATTGTTTTTCTATTCAACTCAAGTCTATTTCTTCTCCAAGATATTCATTCGTTCTTCAACTTGATGGATGTGATGATCCGTGACACTCATTATCATTCTCACCTATGAACATGTGCCTGACAACCACCTCTGTTCTACTAGCAATGGCTTGAATGCGTATCTCTTGGGTTTCTAATCTAAGATTGGAACCTTCGTGGTATAGGCTAGAATTATTGGTGGCCATTCCTGAGATCCGAAAAGTCTAAACCTTGTCTGTGGTATTCCGAGTAGGATCTGGGAAGGGATGACTGTGACGAGCTTCAAACTCGCGATTGTGGGGCGTGTGACAGACGCAAAAGGATCAATGGATCCTATTCCGACATGATCGAGAACTGACAGCTGATTAGCCGATGTTGTGACAGAGCACCAGGACCATTTTCACTGAGAGGACGGGATGTAGCCATTGACAACGCTGATGCCCAACATAAAGCTTGCCATGGAAAGGAGTATGAATGATTGGAAGAAGGCAATAGGAAAGCAGAGGTTCAAGGGGAACAAAGCATCTTCATACGCTTATCTGAAATCCACCAATGAATTACATAAGTATCTCTATCTTTATTTTATGTTTATTTTCATCACCTTAAACTCCATAACCATTTGAATCCGCCTGACTGAGATTTACAAGATGACCATAGCTTGCTTCAAGCCGACAATCTCCGTGGGATCGACCCTTACTCACGTAAGGTTTATTACTTGGACGACCCAGTGCACTTGCTGGTTAGTTGTGCGGAATTGTGACAAAGTGTGATTCACGTTTAAGAGCTCCAAGTTGTTGGCGCCATTGTTGATGATCACAATTTTGCATACTAACAATCATGGAAATGTCTTTCCTCAGTTTATCAGTAACTTCAGCTGGAAAGAACTTTTCCAAAAATTCTCTTCTAAGTGTATCCCAGTTGGATACAGTTGCTGCGGGTTGAGTGTAGTACCACTCTCTCGCCTTTCCCTCAAGAGAGAATGGGAAGGCTTTTAGCAAAATAGAAGTTTCATTCGCACCATCACACCTGACAGTAGAACAGGCTGCTTGAAAATCTCTCAGGTGCTTGATAGGCTCTTGAGCAGGTAAGCCATGAAACTTGGGCATCAAATTGAGCAGTGAATCTTTATTTCAAAGTCTGTAGCCACCGCTGGGTGATGATGCGCATAAACTTGTTATGCCACGATTTAGGAAATTGCACGATCAGCAAAATTCCTTCCGGCAAGTGCACCGGTTATCGTCAAGTAAAAACTCACAATAGAGTGAGGTCGAATCCCACAAGGATTGGTTGAGTGAGCAATTCGGATTAGAAGTATGTTCTAGTTGAGCGGAATCAAAATTTAGATGAGAATTGCGGAATGTAAAATTGCATGAATTAAAGAGCGAGAAGCTAAATTGCTGAAATTAAAAGGGATGGGGTGATTGCATGAATTTAATTGCAGAATGTAAAGAGAAAGTGGTAGATCAGAAATGGGGAATTCATTGGGTGTTAGGAGATATTGAGATCTCCGAATCAAAACATTTTTATTCCTTCCTCAACCAATGCATTCATTGAATTTTGCTTGGCAATCTTATATGATTGGATCCCAATCCCTTGGCTCACCAATTCTCTCTAAAAACGAACAAATTCCCAATCCCTTGGTTTAAATGTTCATAAGAAGAGATGATGCTCGATCACTGATTATACCACACAGTTTCATGAACCACAATTTGGTAGGATTACATGTCACAATATCCATCCAAACCCCAATCCAATTCACTGTGAGAAAGCTTCTCTAGCATGAATCCTCCATTCCTTTCCCAAGGTTCCGAAGGATTCCAATTATGGGTAGTTTCTTTCCCAAGACAACTACCCAATGGAATTAGATCGAGAAGCTTTCTAACAAAATTCAAGAGAAAAGATTGAAGAAGAAGATAAAACTATTATTGATTCATTGAATTACAATAGAGCTCCCTAACCCAATGAAAGGGGTTTAGTGAGTCATAGCTCTGAATTCAATTACAAAACTAAAAGAAAATGATCCAAAGTTCTCTCTGTGTCTAAACTTCCCCCTCAGGGGCTGGATTCCCCCTCAATCCCCCCGTCTCTCAAATGCAGAAACTAAGGCCTTTAAATAGGCTCCCTAAATTACAAAATGAAAATGAAATTCAAAGCAAATTACAATCAAATGAAAATAAACTATTCTAGATGATTCTTGTGGCCTTGATTTGGTGTTGTTGATGGGCCTTGCTTGCTCGAAGGGTAGAGTGACATAATTGATCCAAAAAGGATAATGATCCATTAAACTACACTCAAACGTTGCACCCCCCTTTCTTGAGTCGTCACTTTGTTCTCTTGTCAACCTTGCCAATTTGATGCCAAATATAGACTATTATACCTCGTTGGAAAGCTATGGATGTCAGCTTTCTAACGCAACTGGAAGCACCTCAATTGGATCTCTATAGCTCAAGTTATGCTTGATTGAAGGTGACAAGGTTGCTGGTTGGTTTGACAGCGTTTAAGCCAACGTTTAAGTCACTTAAACGTGCTCGAAAATGCCAATTTTGGGAGCTCAGTTGCATTGTCCACCCCATACTTCTATACATCGTTGGAAAGCTCTGGATGTCTACTTTCCAATGCAACTGGAAGCGCATCATTTGGAGTTCTACAACTCGGGTTATACTCCATGGAAGATGAAGAGGTCAGCTGGCCTGATTGCATGTTGGTACTATGCTCTTCTATGCACATTACGGGGCTGTTTTCTCCCTCAATTTTTAGTATCCACCATGCATGCCATATATGCTTGGAAAGCTCTAGATGTCTTCTTTCCAATGCATTTTGAATCACCTCATTTGGAGTTTTGTAGCTCAAGTTATTTATGTTTGAAGAAGGCATGGTCAAGCTGTTCCATATAACACGTTTAAGCTCCAGTTTAAGCTTAAACTGGAGCTTAAACGCTGGCACTCCCTGGAGGCACAAGCTCGAGCACGTTTAAGCTTCAGTTTAAGGTTAAACTGAAGCTTAAACGTGGAAATAAGAAAGCAACCCTGGAGGAGAAAAATAGTCGAACACGTTTAAGCTCCAGTTTAAGGTTAAACTGGAGCTTAAACGTGGAATGCTCCTGGTGCCTTTCTTACTTCTGGCGTTTAACCTCCAGTTTAAGGTTAAACTGGAGGTTAAACTTCAATTCCAGCATTATATGGCTTGGTAGTTTAAGTTCCAGTTTAAGCTTAAACTGGAACTTAAACTCCACATGTGATATTCAAGCTTCCTTTATTGATTTTGTTGCTTCCTTGCCTAGCCTCTTCTTCCCTGAAATCATCCAAACAATTGCATCAAAGTCTTGCAAAATTTCATGAGAAATCTTCCATTCATAGCATTCAAGTAATATAACTAAAAACTCATGGAATTTGCATCAAAATCTTCATGTTGAATGATTTAAGACAAGCATGACTATTTGGCCCAAATGATTACTTAAGGCTCAAGAAAATGCATAAAACAGGAAAAATAAAAGAAAAAAGGCTAGTGAAACTAGCCTAAGATGCCTTGGCATCACAACACCAAACTTAATTCTTGCTTGTCCCCAAGCAAGTTCTGAATTATTGAGAAGAAAGAATGAAACAGAAAGTAAATTCATTAGCCATATCAGTAAGTAATTGACATTGATTAATGGCGTGTTCATGCAGAAAGTTGTTGCAGCATCACTTTATTGTTTCTTAGGTAAGAATGTCACTTTTTATGTTTCCACTAAAACACTGCTTATGGCCTCTTGTTATTCACATATCCTTGGCAAGTTTCTTTTCTTTGTTTTTCTTTTTCTTTGAGCTTATTTGCTCCTTGTTGCTCAGTGTCATGTGTTGCTCAAGCCTTTGGCATTTTCTTTTTCTTATTAGTGCACTACACATATCCACTACAGGCATTTTAGTTCACATTTCTTCTTGAGACATTGGTGCCCAGCACCTCTTTGTGTGACTAAATGTTTTGTATTTAGGTTGCTCTTGATAATGGACTTTTGGTTGATAATCCCGGGTTAGTTAACCCAAGTTACCAAGTGTTGAAACACTCCTCAGAACCTATTCATCCAAGCATATCCTTAATACATAAACACCACAGGCATTTGTCTCAGAAGTTCAAACCATTGGTGCCTAGCTTATTTTCTCAATTTTTTTGCTTTTTGGTTGCCCTTTTTCAGTGGCTTTTTCCTCTTCTTTTTCTTTCTTTTTCATGGCCAAAGACATTTATTCATCAAGATCCATAGACAGCATCCTAATTTCCACTAAAAGTGACAATTCTAACTTTATTTCTTAGTGAGCTGACTATTCAATCAAACATGCGTACCACCACTTAATCTTATTTGATTTCTTACCAAATGGAATTGAGTTACTTTTGTTCAAACATTTCTTTTATTTTATGGAAACAGAACAAGCATGGCAAGCATTTGTTTAAGAAGATGAAGTTATCCAGACACTTAGACTATCACTTATTTGAAAATTAAACAAACAGACAAACAAAAACTGCAATGACTCAAACTTAAAGCAGGGGTGCATGCAAACTTCAAATATCAGCAATTCAAAGTACAAGCAATTAAGTGACAATACAACCTTTTAGCATCTTCTTTGTTGTTCATCATCCTTCCTAGCCTTGGTGTTCTCTTTGATGATGATGTATATTCCTTCCATGAGATTGATTGTCTTCCTGCAAAGCTATTAGAAGTTGCTTGTTCCCCAAGCACTTTGAGAATTGGTTAGCATGCATGGATGTTTGTAGGCCTCTGAACTTAGATTGGTGTGTGAACACGAAACTTAGTTCCTTGCCATATGCAGCAATTGGGATCATATGCAGAAAATCTCATGTGCTTTTATTAAGAAAATAACTATGAACTAGAAAAAGAAACTATGAACTAGAAATTAAACTATTGTTTAAGTAGTTTCCCTGATTGGTTGGAGCTAGTGACTAGTCATGCTGAGGTAGAAATGTGCTTTTAATGAAGTTTTTGGTGGAACACCAAACTTAGAATCTCACATTCACCCTTGAATTGTTTTGGTGTGCAACACCAAACTTAGCTCCTTGCAATACAGATAAATCTACTTAACTCTTTTATTGAAATAACTAGAAAAGAAAAACTACCTTTGGTTGGGTTGCCTCCCAACAAGCGCTTCTTTAACGTCATTAGCTTGACATGCTGTTCCTGACTTTCTTCCTCTTCCTCCAGTTTGTTAAGAGGAATGACTTCAAGTGGATAAAGGAGCTAGTTAGTGCCCCTTGTTGTGAATGCTTCTTTCCAGCAAGCTTTCCCTTGTGATTGGCTTGAGTGAACTTGCTTGTTGGCTCAGGAGTTGGATTGTTCTTCGACCTTCTCTTCTTCATGGATATGGTCCTTTGTTTCTCGGTCACAATCCTCATTTTGGTGCTTGTTTCTACTGCCTTCACATCCTTGATCTCAGAACTTGGTTGTTGTTGGACATTTGGAGTATCCTGTTCATCAAAAGCTTCCTGAATTTGTGGTTCAATGAACCCTTCCTCTTTGCAACTCTCTGTTTCATTGGAGTGTGATCTCCCTTGATTGACTTTCTCCCTTTCTTGTTCTTCTGATTCCTCCCTTGGGTTTGCCATGGTATCACTAGAAGAATTGTGGGTAGGGATTTGCTTTGATAGATATCCAATTTGTGCTTCTAGCTTTTGAATGGCAGCACCTTGATTTTGTAAGTTGGATATCACTTCTTCCTTAAAGCCTTTCAAATCGGCCACATCTCTGCCCATAGTTGCAATCATTCCTTCTATCCTGTTTAATTGATCTTGAAATTGTTGGTTCGGATTGGGTTGATGAGGTTGATTATCTTGGCTGTGATATGGTGGCTGGGAGTATGTGTTTTGTGTGGGCTGATAGAGTCTTTGGTTGGAGTGTTGGTAGTGGTATGACTCTTGTGTGTAGTGAAATGAGTCTTGTGGATAGTGGAATGAATTGTATGAATTTGAGAAGGAATTTTGTGCTGAGAAATGCTCAAGTGATGAAGAATTTGGATATGTAAAACTAGGAGGTGAGGTTGGATAATTCAGAGTTGATGGCTCTTGATGAATGGGGTGTGAATAAGTGAAATCTCTTTGGTTTTGATCTTCCTAGCCACAACTTGAGTAGTGATCAAATTCACCAAAACATAGACCATTTTGTGGCTCTGGGAAGTACCCCGTTTCCTGTTCCTGATACTCCCACCCACCATGAGCATAATAACATGAATCATTATGTGGTGGTGGAGAGTTTCTCATGAATTTTGATTGACCAAAAGATGATGGATACTCCTTTCTTTTTTGCAATGTGCTCAGTCTCAAACAATACTCATCCAAAGATAGTGGAAATTCCATAGTGAGGCAATATCACAAACAGCTAGTGGTTAGTATGCTAACAAGTGAATAAGCAAAGAAAACAAATTAAAATTTGCAGAAATTAGCAGTAATAAACTGAAACAAAAACTATTAACAAAAGAAAAGAAAAATTGCTCAATCTAGTTAACTTCCAATTGGAGAATTGTCAATCGAAAACCAATCCCCGGCAACGGCGCCATTAACTTGATGCGCATAAACTTGTTATGCCACGATTTAGGAAATTGCACGATCGGCAAAATTCCTTCTGGCAAGTGCACCGGTTATCGTCAAGTAAAAACTCACAATAGAGTGAGGTCGAATCCCACAAGGATTGGTTGAGTGAGCAATTCGGATTAGAAGTATGTTCTAGTTGAGCGGAATCAAAATTTAGATGAGAATTGCGGAATGTAAAATTGCATGAATTAAAGAGCGAGAAGCTAAATTGCTGAAATTAAAAGGGATGGGGTGATTGCATGAATTTAATTGCAGAATGTAAAGAGAAAGTGGTAGATCAGAAATGGGGAATTCATTGGGTGTTAGGAGATATTGAGATCTCCGAATCAAAACATTTTTATTCCTTCCTCAACCAATGCATTCATTGAATTTTGCTTGGCAATCTTATATGATTGGATCCCAATCCCTTGGCTCACCAATTCTCTCTAAAAACGAACAAATTCCCAATCCCTTGGTTTAAATGTTCATAAGAAGAGATGATGCTCGATCACTGATTATACCACACAGTTTCATGAACCACAATTTGGTAGGATTACATGTCACAATATCCATCCAAACCCCAATCCAATTCACTGTGAGAAAGCTTCTCTAGCATGAATCCTCCATTCCTTTCCCAAGGTTCCGAAGGATTCCAATTATGGGTAGTTTCTTTCCCAAGACAACTACCCAATGGAATTAGATCGAGAAGCTTTCTAACAAAATTCAAGAGAAAAGATTGAAGAAGAAGATAAAACTATTATTGATTCATTGAATTACAATAGAGCTCCCTAACCCAATGAAAGGGGTTTAGTGAGTCATAGCTCTTAATTCAATTACAAAACTAAAAGAAAATGATCCAAAGTTCTCTCTGTGTCTAAACTTCCCCCTCAGGGGCTGGATTCCCCCTCAATCCCCCCGTCTCTCAAATGCAGAAACTAAGGCCTTTAAATAGGCTCCCTAAATTACAAAATGAAAATGAAATTCAAAGCAAATTACAATCAAATGAAAATAAACTATTCTAGATGATTCTTGTGGCCTTGATTTGGTGTTGTTGATGGGCCTTGCTTGCTCGAAGGGTAGAGTGACATAATTGATCCAAAAAGGATAATGATCCATTAAACTACACTCAAACGTTGCACCCCCCTTTCTTGAGTCGTCACTTTGTTCTCTTGTCAACCTTGCCAATTTGATGCCAAATATAGACTATTATACCTCGTTGGAAAGCTATGGATGTCAGCTTTCTAACGCAACTGGAAGCACCTCAATTGGATCTCTATAGCTCAAGTTATGCTTGATTGAAGGTGACAAGGTTGCTGGTTGGTTTGACAGCGTTTAAGCCAACGTTTAAGTCACTTAAACGTGCTCGAAAATGCCAATTTTGGGAGCTCAGTTGCATTGTCCACCCCATACTTCTATACATCGTTGGAAATCTCTGGATGTCTACTTTCCAATGCAACTGGAAGCGCATCATTTGGAGTTCTACAACTCGGGTTATACTCCATGGAAGGTGAAGAGGTCAGCTGGCCTGATTGCATGTTGGTACTATGCTCTTCTATGCATATTACGGGGCTGTTTTCTCCCTCAATTTTTAGTATCCACCATGCATGCCATATATGCTTGGAAAGCTCTAGATGTCTTCTTTCCAATGCATTTTGAATCATCTCATTTGGAGTTTTGTAGCTCAAGTTATTTATGTTTGAAGAAGGCATGGTCAAGCTGTTCCATATAACACGTTTAAGCTCCAGTTTAAGCTTAAACTGGAGCTTAAACGCTGGCACTCCCTGGAGGCACAAGCTCGAGCACGTTTAAGCTTCAGTTTAAGGTTAAACTAAAGCTTAAACGTGGAAATGAGAAAGCAACCCCGGAGGAGAAAAATAGTCGAACACGTTTAAGCTCCAGTTTAAGGTTAAACTGGAGCTTAAACGTGGAATGCTCCTGGTGCCTTTCTTACTTCTGGCGTTTAACCTCCAGTTTAAGGTTAAACTGGAGGTTAAACTTCAATTCCAGCATTATATGGCTTGGTAGTTTAAGTTCCAGTTTAAGCTTAAACTGGAACTTAAACTCCACATGTGATATTCAAGCTTCCTTTATTGATTTTGTTGCTTCCTTGCCTAGCCTCTTCTTCCCTGAAATCATCCAAACAATTGCATCAAAGTCTTGCAAAATTTCATGAGAAATCTTCCATTCATAGCATTCAAGTAATATAACTAAAAACTCATGGAATTTGCATCAAAATCTTCATGTTGAATGATTTAAGACAAGCATGACTATTTGGCCCAAATGATTACTTAAGGCTCAAGAAAATGCATAAAACAGGAAAAATAAAAGAAAAAAGGCTAGTGAAACTAGCCTAAGATGCCTTGGCATCAGGTGATGCGCTTGAAACGATTGCATTGTAAAATCAGGGGCTCCAGCCTCCTGGATAGTAACTCTCCTAGGTGCTGCCATGTCACCTACACGTAAATCAACTGAATTAGTAGAACGGGGGCTGGTTTCTTCCTCAAATGACGTTTCAGATCTGCCCTCTGAGAGGACTAACCGACGCCGAGCTTGCCTTATTCGTGAAATAGTTCTTTCAATCTCAGGATCGAATACTGGCAAGCTTGGATCAGGAAGTGAACGCGTCATCTAGCGAAAGAAACAAGCAGCTCATAGTAGCAAGATAAAATAAAATACAAATAAATAAATTCCAATTAATAACTTTAGCACTCTATTGCAACTTTCCGGCAACGGCGCCGAAAATTGACGTGGCAAAAATTGGCGAATTAAGAATTGTTATAAGATATGCGTTGCAAGTATAGTTCTTAACCAACCAGAAATCCACTTATCAATTTAGAAGGGTTGTCACAAAAATTAAAATTAAAATACTGGGAGTATGAATCCCAGGTCGTCTCCCAACGAGTTGCAGAAAGGTGTGCTATTTTATTAATCATATGTTTTCAAAAAGAGTTTGAGTTGAATAAACAGGAAATTAAATTGGAGACATTAAGTAATTTAAATAAAAGCCTTGACTGGAAGTAGATTAGTTGGAAGCCCTATTCTTGTTGCAGTACTCTCAAGATTAATTGATAATTGAAGATTGTTCTGTTTAGTTATCCCTTACTAGGTTAGGGAAAGTCAAACAAGTTGGAATGCTATTTCTATTCACAAGTCCCAATCCGCTTACTTGGAAGGACTGGCGTTAGTGACTAGAGAGCAATCCAACAATAAACCCAATTACAATTTCTCCTTTGAGCATTCCAACTCAAGGGTTCCTTTCAATAAACTCCCCATCAAGTTAGGGAACTACTTGCTCATTGTGAATGTGGAATTCATAACATAGAAAAGAGAATTAAAGAAAGACATGATAAATAAAACTTAAAGGAATCAATTAAAAATAAAAGTAACTCTTGTATTAATAAATTCTAAAATAATCCAATAGTAAAATTGAGTAAATCAAAGGACATGGAAGAGTAAAGCCAAGTAAAGAAAACGAACTAGAATGACGAAGTCTTGATGAGGTAATAACTCTTCTCAATATCCCAATGTAAAGAGCAAAATAAAATCCTAAGAACTATGAATGTGTAGAGAGAAAACCTAGAGGAGGAGTAAAACTAGATCTAAAAACTAAAACTATGTAGAATGAATGTTGTTGTTGGTTTCTGCATGTCCTCTGGCTCTAGTCTGCTTTTCAGGGCCGAAAACTGGGTCAAAACAGGGCCCAAAATCGCCCCCAGCGATTCTGCAGATTATGCAGATCGCGCACGTCACGCGATCGCGTCATTCATGCGGACGCGTCATTCGGCGTTTTGCTTTTCCACGCGGGCGCGTCGTCCACGCCTCCGCGTCACTTGTGCTATTCCAATCCGCGCGGTCGTGTGAGCCATGCGGCCGCGTCACTTCTCGCTGGTCATATCCTCAATTTCTTGTGTTCCTTCCATCTTTGCAAGCTTCCTTTCCAATCTCTAACTCATTCATGCCCTATAAAGCCTGAAACACTTAACACACAGATCATGGCATCGAATGGAATAAAGAAGAATTAAAATACATAATTAAAAGTCTCTAGGAAGCAAGTTTTCAATCATAAAGCATCTTTAGGAAGGAATTACAAATGCATGCTTATTTAATGAATAAGTGGGTAAAGATCATGATAAAACCACACAATTAAACACAATATAAACCATAAAATAGTGGTTTATCACTCTTTTTCCTCTAAGCCGAGTTTGTCGAAGGCAGTTTTTAAACAATATATCAGCCGAGCTTCCTTGGTCCACCAGTGTGCGGTGGAGGTTAGCGTTGGCCAATATGATAGTGATGACCATGGGGTCGTCATGTCCCGAGATGATGCCAGCCGCATCCTCTTTAGTGAAAGTAATGGTAGGGAGGTCAGGTGTTTCTTCTCCTCCCTCGACGTGATATACTTCTTTAAGGTGTCTTTTGCGAGATGATTTGGTGATTCCTCCTCCTGCAAATCCTCCATATATCATGTGGAGATGTCTCTCTGGGGTACGAAGTGGCCGTTCAGTTCGTCCAACTTCTTCGTCTCTTCTTCTTTTTCTAGGCTCATTTGTTTTGCTGGCTAAGTACCGATCTAGTCTCCCCTCTCTTACCAATTTTTCTATGACATTCTTTAAGTCAAAGCACTTGTTGGTGGGATGTCCATAGATTCGATGGTATTCACAATATTCTATCCAATTTCTGCCTCCTTTCTTGCTTTTAATTGCTCGAGGTGGCAGGATATTTTTAGTGTGGCATACTTATCGGTAAACTTCTACAAGAGATACCCGAAGGGGGGTGTAATTGTGGTATTTCTTATATTCTCTCCGTGTTGGTCTTCTTTTTTCTTGGACTCTTTTTCCTTATCTCGGGAGGAGTAGGAGAATCTGGATTTTGATGTCTCTCCTAATCGAGAGTTTTCCTCCATGTTGATGTACTTCTCTGCTCGTTCTTGCACTTCATTTAGAGATGTGGGATGTTTCTTTGATATGGAGTGACTAAAAGGTCCCTCTCGTAGGCCATTGATGAGGCCCATAATGGCGGCTTCAGTTGGCAGACTTTGTATGTCCAAACATGCTTTGTTGAATCTTTCCATATAATTGTGAAGACTTTCCTAATCTCCTTGCTTGATCCCTAATAAGCTTGGGGCGTGTTTGGTTTTGTCCTTCTGGATGGAAAATCTGGCAAGAAATTTCTTGGCTAGATCATTGAAATTTGTGATGGATCTTGGGGGCAGACTGTCGAACAACTTAATTGCTATTTTTGTTAGGGTTGTTGGGAAGGCTTTGCATTGAATAGCGTCTGATGTGTCGGTGAGGTATATTCTGCTTCTGAAATTACTGAGATGATGGCTTGGATCTGATGTGCCGTCGTATGGGGTAATGTCGGGAGCTTTGAAGTCCTTTGGGACTTTGGCTTTCATAATCTCTTTAGTGAATGGGTCTTGATCTTTGTGGGGCTTATCTTCATGACTGGATCGGGTAGACTTGGTTTTAAGACCGGCTTCAAGCTTTAGGAGCTTGTCCTCTAATTCTCGGCATCGCCTGGTTTCCTTTCGTAGGTCCCTCTCGGCTTCCCGTTGATGCTCAGCCTCTTTTTCGGGCTGTTTGAGGCGATCTTGTTGAGCTTGAAGTGCCTCCATGATTTTCGAACTTAGCGAGTTCTTATCTTTGTTTGGTTGAGAAGTATCTTTTGGTGTAGTGTCTGCGTTCTTGTGTGGCGTCCTGTCTTCTAAATCAGAGTTGTGATCGTTGTCAAGGTTGTCCGCCATGATGGTGGGATGACTTCCAGGTTCCCCGGCAACGGCACCAATGTTCCGAGGGTTACCTGAAACTGTAGGTCGATCTCGGACGAGATCTTCTGTACTGGTCGGAGCTGTTGTGTCCGACTTGATGATGGTGGCCGGAGCCGCCGTGTCTGACTTGTTGGACTTGGTGGTGATGCTGATCCTTCGTCACCGGAGGGTGGTGGTACTTGCAAGGGACTCCGATACTTAAGTTAGCAAGGGTATTAAGCAGGTTTTTTAGTAGAATCAGAGTATGAGTTATACCTGGGTGCTCCAGTGTATTTATAATGGTGGGGAGTGACCTTTCTGGAGATAAGATAGTTATCTTATCTTTATCTTTGAGTGGATTTATCTTTATCTTGGGGGAACCGCCCTTGTTTCTCTAGGCTTAGGCTGCCTTTGGACTTGGGTCGTATTCCTCTTTCTGGGCTTTCCTGATGATTTGGCCAATCTTTTTGAGTGGAGATCGGGTAGTCCGGACCTCAGGAGGTCGGTCGACTCAGCCCGGGTCGTTCAGCTTGACCCTGGGCATGAACACTCCCTATTTTCAATCAAACCAAATTCTCATATGCAAAAGGGTAAACTAAGCTCAATAATCCACATTTTTCCAAATCACAACTAATAAGCTAAAAGTACAATGCAAGCTAAATATCTAAGATATATACAAGCCCAAAGTGCAAAATGCAACAAAGTAAAAATAAACAAAAGTACAATAAAATAAAAATCAGCAAGTACTAAAAGAAAAATAAAACAAAGTAAAGCAAAATAGAACAAAAGTCTGAAATAGTTCATCAAAATATAGTCTGCCGGAGATGGCGACCTCCCCACACTTAAATCACAGCATCGTCCTCGATGCTCTCAATCAAGCTGGGTGAGAAGGATCATCGCCCACTGAAGGGTGTGCCTCTGGCTCTGTTGGTTGTGGTTGTGCAGGTGCCTGTGGCTCTGTAGGCTGCTCAGGCTGAGTCTCCTCCTGCTGGGCCTCCTCCTGTTGGGCCTCCTCCTCCTCAAAGTGCTCCGAGAGTGTGTCAGGCTCAAAGGGGATGTCAGTACGCCCCGAAGTCACAATCAGCTTCAGATGTGCATAGCGTCTCTTGTTGTGACACTCAGACTGCTTATAGCATCGCTGATTGCGGCACTCCATCTGATCAAGGCGCTCAAAAAGGCGCTGCACAAGATGGTAGACCGGTTGTGATGCAGATGAAAGTGCTAGTCGAGATGGTGCCGATGGTCCTGCTGCGGCTGAAGAAGCAGTCGGCTCAGTAGCTGCTGCTATGGCTGCTCGGTCTCTGCACCGGGCTACTAGGCGGTCACCAAACCAGTCACCCCAAGGGATAACCTTCTCCTTACCGTGAGCGGCTGGTGCCTCATCGCCCTGCTTCTAAGGTACCTCAGCCCGATGAGCTAGCTGTGTGACCAAACAAGGGAATGGTAGGTTGTTTCTGATATTGGCCCGGTACATGTATCTCCTGATGAGTCGTGGAAGGTACAGATCCTTCCCCTCTAAGACACACCAAATCAGAACTATCATATCAGCTGGAACCTTAGTAGAATGAGTACCGGGCATAACATAGGTGCATAGGATCTACTGCCATAGCTTGGCCTCCTTTATTAGATAATCGAACTTAATGCCTCTCGGAGTCTCTTTCGAAGATCCTTGCTCCCAAGGGGCATCAGGAAGGGCAACCGTACGATGCACTGCATCTCAATCAAAAGTCATGCTTTTAATATCCTCCTCAGCCTGATGGAAGGCATCCTTATCACTGATCTTAGGCTGAAAGTGGAGGATGTCCTTAATAGCCTCCTCTGTAATCAGAATCTGCTTGTCTCTGAGATGAACGGCATCAAGGTTCGCTCGGTAGTAATTGTAATAGAATTCCCGGACCCAAGTCTCGTTCACTCGCACTAGCTCTCTGTCCAAAAATACCCAACCCCGATCCCTAATCTGAGGCTCAGTAAACTGCCTCAGATCGGAGGGTACAGCTAGTTTCCTTTCCACAATGAGGTTCCGCACAAATTGATGAGGAAAAAATCGTCGGTAAAGAATTCACAAAAATAAGCGCGTTGTAAGTATAGATCTAAACCGACAACTAAACCTCAATCAAATTTAATTTGTTTGTCACTGAAGTAATTCCAATAAAATTAACCGAAGTATTAAACCTCGAGTCGTTTCTCAAGGAATTGCAGGGAAGTATGTTACTATTGGTTATGTGATTGTATCTTTTTGGGTTTTTGAAATGTGGAACAAAGAATGTAAATAACAAGGAAATAAAATAATAATTAAGAAAAGTCTTAGCAAGGATTGATAATTGGAATTCCTATCCCCATTATCATAGTCACTTGTAATGGTAATTGCCTTTTACTATCACTTAGTTAACATCTAACAATTGAAGGTAAGTCAAGTAAGAAAATCAACTTGAATTCACAAGTCCTAATCAAAGATTAGAGTTAGTGAAGCTCAAGCCAACTAGCTAGTTTCAATCACCAACCAACAAGAGACTTTGATGATTCAAGAGTCTCCAATTAATCAATTCAAGCTAAGAATATAAAAATTTAGCTTAAAACCCTCCCAAGTATTTTATCAAACACTTGGAAGGCACAACATAAAAACATAGGAAACTAGCAAGGAATATTAAATCTAAACAACCAATTGTAAACATCAATAATAACAAACGAAGAAAGGGGCAATAAATATGAAATACCTCAAATTGCATTAAAAGGGAAATCAAATCTAACATGAGAATTCATAAACTAAATTGGAAATATAAAGTCATCAACAAGGAAAATAAATAAACTAGAATGCTAGAACAATTAAAAGTAGAAGAGAAACTAAATTGAAATAAGATAGAATTCAGAAATTGAAAAGGAATAAAACTAAGACCTAAAACTTAGAGAGAGGAGAGAGCCTCTTTCCCTAGAAAACTACATCTAAAACCTAATGTGTGAATAATGAAGTGATGTCTCTATGATTCTTCCACTCTGCAGCCTCTATTCTGTGTTTTTGGGCTTGAAATTGGGCCAAAAAAAAGCCCAGAAATTGCCCCCAGCACTTTTTGCAAAATGCAGCACGTGACGCTTTGTCACGCGTACGCATCGTCCACACGTACGCGTAGTTTGGCAAAAATCCTTGTCACGCGTACGCGTCAGTCATGCGTACGTGTCGCTCTTCTTCTGCGCCAGTCATGCGTACGCGTCGCCCATGCGTATGTGTCACTGCCAGCTTTTAAAACATCATTTTCTTGCGTTTCTTCCACTTTTGCATGCTTCCTTTCCGTTCTCTAAGCCATTCCTGCCCTATAAAGCCTGAAAACACTTAACACACAGATCACGGCATCAGATGGTAATAAAGGATAGTTAAAAATTGACAATTTAAAGGCCTAAGAAACATGTTTTCAACTATATCACAGAATTATGAAGGAAAATGTAAAACACGCAATTTATATGCATAAGTTTGAGAATAATGGATGAAATCTGCTCAATTCAATACAAAATAAACCGTAAAATAGTGTTTTATCAATCTCTCCACACTTAAACATTAGCATGTCCTCATGCTAAGCTCAAGAGAACCAAAAGAGTGAAGGCAAAATGGTAGAACTTATGCAATGCAGCCTATCTAGATGCAAGCTACCTTCATGCATCATGCTATTCTAATTACTATCTATCTATATATATAAGCATATATGTGGTCAAAGTGAGTCAAATTTCCAAGAAATCATATATGGACAGTCAAGGACTAAATTAATCATATCAAAGAATATTCACAATTGAGTTGAGTTAATCAAAAGAGTTCACAAACTAGCAAGGAATATTAAATCTAAACAACCAATTGCAAACATCAATAATAACAAACGAAGAAAGGGGCAATAAATATGAAATACCTCAAATTGCATTAAAAGGGAAATCAAATCTAACATGAGAATTCATAAACTGAATTGGCAACATAACGTCATCAACAAGGAAAATAAATAAACTAGAATGCTAGACCAATTAAATGTAGAAGAGAAACTAAATTGAGATAAGATAGAATTCAGAAATTGAAAAGGAATAAAACTAAGACCTAATACCTAAAGAGAGGAGAGAGCCTCTCTCCTAAGAAAACTACATCTAAAACCTAATGTGTGAATAATCATAGATGATCTCTCATTCCCCCACTCTGCAGCCTCTACTCTGTGTTTTCGGGCATGGAACTGGGCCAAAAGGAGCCCAAAAATCGCCCCCAGCGTCTTCTGTGTAATGCAGCACGTGACGCTCTGTCACGCATACACGTCGCTTGGCAAAAATTCTAGTCACGCGTACGCATCGCTTGTCTTCTGCACCAGTCACGCGTACACGTCGCTGCCAGCTTCTCAAAATATCATTTTCTTGTGTTCCTTCCACTTTTGTATGCTTCCTTTCCATCCTCTAAGCCATTACTGCCCTATAAAGCCTGAAAACACTTAACACACAGATCACGGCATCGAATGGTAATAAAGGGTAATTAAAAATTGACAATCTAAAGGCCTAGGAAACATGTTTTCAACTATATCATAGAATTAGGAAGGAAAATGTAAAACATGCAATTCATATGCAAAAGTGTGAGAATAATGGATAAAATCCGCTCAATTCAATACAAAATAAACCGTAAAATAGCGGTTTATCAGTTTCGCGCGTTTAATATATAAGGTTGTGTGAAAACTTAGGCTAGAGCATTATAGGATAGGTTGAAATGGTTTAATGTGTTAAATGGTTAGTGTTTGTGTGTTGATGAATCAATTGATGTGAGTGTTTGTGTTAAGTATTTGATAATGTGAGTTAAAATTATGTATGTATATATGCTAGTGTGATGGTGATGAATAAAGGGTTTATGATTGTGGTAAAGTGATGGTATGGTTGACATAGTGAATGGTGTATATTTGGATTTGTAGACATTATTATGATGAATAATATTGTGCTAACAATTGAAGAATTTCATGTTGATGATGATATGTGTATATAGAGTAATATTTGGTTTGTGGTTAAAATTTGTGAAATTGGGTGTATGTGGTGTTTTTGAGCTAGGTTGTATGAATTGTGGTGTTATGATTAAAGGCTAGCTAGATTGATGATTGTGGTATGTTGAGTTGTATAGAAATGAGCTTTGAAGAGGAAATGTGGTTTTGGAAAAAATGAGGTTTGGGTGTTATTTGGTAAAAAGTGAATTTTGGTGAACTTTGGAAGTCCACAACTTGCTCCTCAAATTTTGGATGGAATTGCGAGTTATTTCAAATGAAAGATGGTTTTATAAGCTTTTGAACGATATCAATTTTGTGAAAAACGAAATTTTGTAGAGAAAGTTATGGACGACGGAATTTTGGTGTAAAAATGTGTTATGCAGGTGGCAATTTTACTCGTTTTGCAACTTCTGGGCAATCTGTAAATTTTTGGGAAATCAAACTTCCATGTGTACGCGTGGCCCACGCATACGCGTGATGTGACATTTCAAACTACGCATGCGCGAGTAGCCATGCGTGCGTGTGAAGAGCCAATCTGCATGACCACGCGTACGCCTGATCCATGTGTACGCGTGACATGTGGTTCTCACCTACGCGTACGCATGGAAGAAAATTCGCGCGCATGACCTCTGCTTGCTGCAAAGCTGGATTTTTGGTATTTTAAACCATATTTTCACTTCTAAACCTCCATTTTCTTCCTTTTAGACTTAAGATATTGTACTAAGTCTAGTAGCTAGCAGAAGCTAAGAAAATAAGGTAACTTGGGGATGAAGAAAGAGGTAAATATGATGAGTTATAAGAAGAGATATAAATGGGAAGTGGAGTTTTGATGCTATGGTTTTGACAAATGATTATATAATGACTATGAAAATGAAATGGCTTGTGAATGGTGATATCTGAGATACGAGTTTCCCTAAGTAAGAACCGTGGCTTGCGACCACGTGTTCCAGGTTGAATCTCGATACTCTGTTGACCCTACGTCGTAAGGGTGACCGGGCACGTATAAATTCCTGGGTATGGATAGCCCCCAGTGAGTGATTTGAATGATGAATGAATGTGAAATCTATGTATAGACTCATGGGATGCGCGATGGGGGATAGTCTAAGGTTTTTGGACTTGTCGGGTTGGCTGGATAACCGACAGATGAGTCTCAGCAGCCATAGGACAAGCATGCATCATGTGCATTTGTTTGTTTTGGTTGTTATGCACTACCTGGGATTACCTAACTGAACATATATATCCTGTTACCTGTATACTTGCTACTTGCACTATCTGTTTCTTACTTGTACGTGAACTTGTTTGATTGCTTGTCACTGCTGGATTACGAATGACGGAAGAACGGAGGAAGGGTAAAATGGGTTGGTGTTGATGTTAGGTTTAAAAGTGAGTAAGTTTAGGAAGGTTTAGATTACCTACCCCTATTTATGGCTTCTGTTTAGAAATTAAGTTTTATAATTATATGACAGAGTTCTAGGATTGCCTCTGGCATTCCCAGGACCGTATTTATTATACGCGTGGCACCTTTACCATGCTGAGAACCTCCGGTTCTCACCCATACTGTGTTGTTGTTTTCAGATGCAGGTCGAGAAGCTCCTCGCTAGGCATCTGGATTTCCTGAAGCGAAGTAGTCCCTGGATTGTATTTGGGTTCTCAGTTTGTATATATATGTATATGTACTTAGCTTTTTCTCCAAGAAACTTGATTATTTTGTTCCTCATAGAGGTTACAAGAGAGTTAGGGAACTTATTTCTATATTTTGGGTTTTTGGGATACTTATGTATATATGTAAATATTCTCCAGCCAGTCCTGGCTTCGCAGGCTGAGTCAGGAGCTAGTTTCACTGTATCCTTAGCTCTCTATCCACTCTTTCGCGTATTTACATTTAAAACCTCTAGGTTTCTTAGCACGTAAGTAATTCTATTCCTCGAGCGTTGCGCTTTTCATTTTGCGATTTTGTTTTACCCATTTTTCAAGGCTCCTAGTTTATTATATTTTTTCTACTATTATATGTATGTACTTTATTATTAGAGGTCGTAGCGTCTCGCCATCTCTGTTTTACATCCTAGGTGTAAAGCTCTATGTGATAGGGTGTTACATTGGGCAATTTAATTATTTAGTTAATTTTTTAATTTATCACGATTCTTACATTTTAAAGAGAGATCATATAAGTAGCAGCTAACTGGTCTTACAATGTTAAACAGCAAAGGCCGAAATGAATATATTTTTTTTTTAGGGAATCTCGTGGCTATTATATAAGGTGGACTGTGGCACCTTTTTAGAGTTATAAGGATGAATTTTATTAATAAAATATTATTAAAAAGATAATTACTAAAGTTAGATATATTAAATCACATATATTTATTTATTAGAGTAAATATATGAGTTATTGATATATTTAATATTAAAAATAATTATTTCAACTTTTTTAAATTATAAAATTTAATTTTTTAATTTTTTTAAATAAATTAATTTATTAATTAATTAGTTACTAAATATCCGGGGTTTACAAAATCTGTTTTAAAAAACTTGAAACGAAGCTTCCAAAACATTAAGACTAGCATATTCCACTACATGCAAGTCCAACAACTTAAACAACTTTTTAAGTTATTTATTTCAGATTTTGTCAAAGAGAAAAACATAAGTCAATCTGCCTTTTCATGCACATTTATCGATTTCAAACAATAATATGATCATGTAACTTACAAAATATATATCAAATTAACTGGAAAAATATTCTCCAGCTCTATCGCTCTGAAGAATGTTTATTCTCTTATCATCAAGATTCTAAAAATTAGTTTGAATCATGAATCGACAAAAAAATGGTTTGGACAAAAGGCATAATCACCTGATTCGAAAACTGTGATTAGACTATCGAATGAATTGAAAACCGTTCGGCCAAACTGAACTAAGACCTGGCTGCTTTCTCCTTCTAGCAAAAAGACAACACCATTTCGTTCATTAACAAAAAAAAATGGAAACGATAATCCAGAGGCCAAGCAGCAGCCCTAATCACCTCACTCACTCACTCACCAGCACTAGCAGAATACCAGGTAGCAGCACCATTTCTCCTTCGAGCTCCTACCTCACTCCCACACTTGCTTCGTCCAACCACCGCCGCCGTCACAATTGCTCGAAGCCTCCTTCCCTGCAACGGTCATCTTCGCTACCGCTCGAAGCCGCCCTCTCCACTGCAAATTGTCTCGTATCCTTCCTCTGTCACACAGCCCCTGTTCCGCCACGTCGATGCTGTTCCACTGCACTCTAGCCCTTCTTTGTTCTTGTTCTTCCACACTCCATCCTCCTCTACTCCATTCTCGCCATGCTCCACCCTCCTCTGCTCCAATTCTGCCGCACACCACCCTCCTTGGCTCCAGTGTCGCGGCGGTCTGGGCCACCTCTTCTCTAGTTCTACCGCGTCCAGCCTTCTAGTGCTCCCTCACCTCTGTGCTCTTGAAGGCTTTTTTTTTTAGGATTCTTAATCTGTGGTTTACTGATTATGATATTCTAATAATCTTCTTAATTTGTGATTGTCAATGATGTTCTTGAATTTCGATTCTGATATTATGTGATTCTATTCTTTAATTTCTATTTTGATTTACTACTTTTGTTTGATTCTGTTATGGTTCTGTCTCCAATTGTTATGGTTCTGTTATGATTATGTTATGGTTCCATTGTCCTTAAGAGTTGAGAACTTGAGATTACTTGAGTGCTGTAATATTGTTATTAGGTTGCTGGTAATTTTTAGGTATGGATGAGAGCATCAATTATGTTAATTTGGCTTCTAATCCTCTTGGTTCAAATGAAGCTGCTCATCCTCACGAATTTAATGATAGTCAATCACAAGTTTTTTTCTAATATTCGGAGAAAAATAGATCCAACTTGAATATATGTTGCTTTACAAGTAGTAAATAGAAAGTCACATTACTCATGTTTGTTTTGTCTGAGCACTTTTGGAAGAGAGTGAATTAACAGAATAAAAAAGCATTTGGCAAAGATAGGTGGAGATATATTAAAAAGTGTCCTAAGATAAATAGAAGGTTAATTGAAAGAAATTCAAAAAAGTAAAACTAGTCAAAGAAAAGTAAACTTTTAATTTGAATTATATTTTAAAATTTATATTACACTATAATATTTTAGTGTGTTTATTTATATTTTATTTATTATTTTATTGTAAAACGATTTTTTTGGTTGAACTAAAATTAAACCGGTTAAACCAATAAACTAATAAACCAATATCTAGAACTGTTCAATGACCGATTCAGTTTTCTAAACCTTGCTTATCATTCATATTTTTTGTTTCTATTTTATATCATTTAAATATTTTTAAATTCTTTGTCTTTATTTATAAGAAGATATACATAAGTAGCTTTCTAATAATCGTCAATAGAAATTATAAAATTCTTTTATTATTTGCCTCCTATTATAATATTTAACATTTAATTCAGAAATATCTCTTTTGAATCAATTCTACTAAATGTTTATTTCTTTTTATTTTAGGAATGAAGAGAATTCTTAATAATTTTGGATTGTATACAAATTTCACATTTATTATTAAAATCTGTTATTAAGGTCAACATAGTTATATTTATACGTATATTCAATTCACTTATAATTTAAGTATTCTAATATACTATGCCATAAATTACAAGAATTATAAACAAATTACTAAAAAACATTGACTTCATTATTAATATTAAATTTGAACATGGCTTTAGTCTAATATCTTTTGCTATCAATAAATCATTCTTAATGAAGATCATTTTGTTAGTTTCCATGACAACTTTGATTTTTTTTTTTTTTTTTGCATAATAAGATACTAAGAGAGATTAGATTCTTTCTTAAATCTGAAACATGATATATATTTATTAAATTATTTCTTTCAAAATATGAAATTTAATTCTATAATTTTTTTATCGCAAATTTGGATTGAGTTGTTATTTTTTATCAAGACCTCTTTATTGTCACTTTCTCATGTTTTGAATTAGTTGTAACTATTGCAAACGTGACTAGTAGCACTATAGCCTGTCATTCAAGTGATTTTCTTTGTATTTCCATCCTTAGTTTTGCGACCATAATAATATGCATATTTTGTCCTTTCGCTACAACCATAGGAACTAGTTAGGTTTTTTCCTTTACTAATTGGCCTTTGCGTTTGGTGCTTTCTATTTTAGAAATCTACGTTATTGATATAATGTTCTTGTTTGTAATAATAACACTCTTTTTGTAGATTTTGAATTGCTTAGGATCCCATAAGAACTTATTTTTTTTTTATTGATTTTCTCTTCACCAATATGATTTATTTTAAAATTTTGAAAATGATACACAACATTAAATTTTCAAGTTTTTTTCTCTGTATCTATATGTCTTATTAACTTTTCAATTGCAAAATTTTTTACTAAAATGTAAAAATTTCTTTCTATAACTATTTTAAGATGGAAAATTTTAAAATAGTTTGCTATAGGACTTTCACTCTTTTGTGGTTTTTTTTTTTTTATAACAAATTATATCCTCCACAAAAGAGTTCTATTGATTTGGAAAAATCCCCAAATTTTAAGATGCCACAAGATCTTTTATGTAGTAATTCTTTAAAATTCCCATGATCCATTTAGTGGCGATTCTTGTGTCGCTTGGTTTCAGGCTCGCCTTTTGTTATAGTTTTAGATTACTTTCACGGGAGGTTAAAACTCTCATAAACTAACTCTTAATACAGCGCAATAAATTCTCAGTATAAACAGTAATTGTAAATATAAACAGCAATTCTCACTACCAATAATTTGATACAATAATTGAATATGATATTATTTTATGTACTGTTATTTTATTTTTAAAAAAAAAAAATACTTGAGGATTCCAAACAACTTCTAACATCATAAAAGTCTTAAACATTTGTCCTTTGATTTTTATTGTTATCATTGGATGATCTTCTTGTCCTGTGATTTCTGTAGTTATTATCAGATGATCTTCTAGCATCAAAGGAAGTAGTAGGCTTCGCTTGTAACATATTTTCCTAGATATAAACATAAAATAAAATGAGTAGAAATGAAGGTTTAAAAACAAAACCTAACATATGCAACAATGTAAGGCTTAAACTAGAACATGCATGAATGACTTGCATAAGATAAAGTACAGTCAAACAATTCAATTCAATCCAATAATTCAATTAATTTATCTCATATATGACATAACCTTTCTCTTCCCGAATAAAAATTTTTCTTGATCATACCTAGGTGTGACAGTTATATACACTTTATATCGATCAACTTCCATAATGATTCATTCATGTATGGTATTGAAATCAAGTCCAGTTTACTGATAAAGAAACTATGTCTAGATGCCACGTACTAATTTTGTCACACTCATAAAAGGCAAAAAAAAAGCTAACAACCAAGAAACTGTCCAAATTACAAAACCTAAGATCTTATAAAGAAAAAGAAAAATATAGGTAGACCGTGAAAATACTAAACAATATAAATAATGGATATATTAGATGTTCAATTTACTAGGTGTGTAGATGGTTATTCTAATATAGTTTAATTACTCTGTTGGTCCCTATAGTTTCGTAAAATTTTCAATTAGGTCCCTATACTTTTTTCTTTTTAATTGAGTCTCTGCACCAAATCTTTTTTTTCAATTAAGTCCCTCTTAATTAGTAGTAATTGGCTTAATTTTATAGGGACTCAACTAAAAAAAATTGGTACAGAGATCTAAATAAAAGGAAAAAATAGTATAGAAACCCAATTAAAAAAAATTTTTGGTGCAATGACTCAATTAAAAGAAAAAAAGTATAGGAACCTAATTGAAAATTTTGCGAAACTATAGGGACCAGTAAAGTAATTAAACCTTCTAATATTAAGATTTAGGTGGGTAATTTGAAAGTGTAGTGTGTTTTTACTTTATTGGACTAATTTTAGAATCCATTGTTCACACAAATCATTGTCTACCTAACAAAATCTGAAAAAAAAAAAAAAAAAACATTAAATTTTTTTAGGTGATAAAAAACATTAAATTCTAGTTTGTTCAAAACTTATACATACTAACACAGGCATCCTATATTGAAAAGGATAACATCTTGAAAAGGCATCCTATATATAAATGGTTATAGTCAATAATTAACAAAACAAAGGGCAGCATGACCTTTTGGAACATCATCTGATATATTGGTCACCAATACTTCTCTTCTCATGGTTGAATCATAGGACTCATTCGACAGCCTTTGCCTATATATTGCCAATTCTTGCAAATAAATTTATGAAGTAGCATTTCTCCTCTTTAACAAACAATAATAACATAAAATAAGGAGTATGGTCTGTTGCTATTTTGTTAGGTAACACCTCCATTTCCCTATCAGTTGTAACTCCTGCTGCTATCAGATCTACCATTACCTATAAAGCTTGTAACTAATTTTGTAATTAACTAATAGCCCATGTATTGTTATTAGAATTCGTATCCTATAAGAATGACTTTAATTTTCACCCAGAAATATAAAAATGTTTTTCACACATTAAAATTATTTACTAAAATCAGTCATTAATATATTTATATATAGATATATATGTGGTTTAATTTATTTTCAATATATATTTATATTCTAATAATATATATTTTATACTAATAATTGACTTTAATAACTAATTTTGGTGTACATATAATATAATTACTAAAAATATCACCTCGTTAATAATTAGGAGCATTGTGATATTAGATCTATCAATGGATGTTTAGTTGTTAAGACAAAAAGATTGATATCTAAGCAATACATGATAGTATCTTTATCTTTCTTTGGTTACTATATCCTAAAGTGAGAAAAGAACTTACCTTATATAATTATGAACATAATTGATAAACTTCTTTTATATCTATTTTATTATATAAAAATTGATACCAACTCTTTATATATTAGGTTTAAGCTATTTTTTTTCTAATGATATCATATTATCAATTTTAATTATTTAATAAAACTTAAAAATTAACCAATTAATTTTTAATAAAATATTTTTAAAAAAATAAAATTAAAACTATAACTCCCATAATTAATTCATTTATTACATATTATTATTTAATAGAAATATAAAATATTAAATATCTATATTAAAAATGTCATAATAATATTATCATAACAAATTATAAGTTATAAACTATTCAAATTTCCTACTATTTGATATACTTATATATCATACATAAAACTCTTATTGTTATAATTTGCTATTACTTTTACTATTTATACTTTTTTCATTATTTTGTAATACTTTACATGTAAGTATATTTTAAGATCTTTATAATTATACTTATTTTAATATACTATTTAAATCAAAGAATCAATTTGACCATTTTTAACATTATTTTGAGTTTGTATACTTAAGACATTGTTTGACAGAGTGAATTAAAAAATATAGTAATATATATTTTTACTTTATGCTATTTAAATTATTTTTATTAAAAATAACTTATTATATATATACACAAAAAAATATTCTAAAAATCTTTATTCTTACTATTATAGATGTTATTGAAAAATTATATGCATTAGAAGAAGAAGAATAAGTAAATATCAAAGAAAAATTCACAAAAAATATAAAAAATAAAACTTTTGTGGTACAATATAAAAAATATTATCAAATATTTTTACTTTATGCTATTTAAATTATTCTTATTAAAAATAATTTATTCAATATATTATATATACACATACAATAAATATTACAAAAAATTTTATTCTTACTATTATAAATGTCTTTAAAAATTTGTTTGCACTATGAAAAGAAGAATAAGTAAATGTAAAAAAAAAATCTGTAAAAAATACAAAAAAAATTGTGCTAAAACATAAAAAATTATTACAGATTCAAGTTATAAAAAATTCCACTAAATTATACTTATCATAACAAATTATATCAAATTATAAATTACTAACTCAATAATTATTCTAGATTAAAAATTAAATTAAAGATTTTAAATCAAAGCGCCACAACAATTTCTATTCTATTTGATAGAAAACAAAAAAATTATTGGGAACAACTATTTTAAATCTAATTATACTCCAAGACAGCAATGATATTGAAGCATCGATCATCATAACTAAAAAATTTATACAACCTCACACTTATATTGAAGTCAGAGTAAATAATTTAACTATCCTCTCAACAATACACTATTACCAAGACATTTGTTCTGGCAAAAGATACTGAAACATAACCCCTATCTATTACAACAAATAAAACAAGTAATATATCAAAAATTTTATTTATTCAAAATATCATTTTTATTGCTCATTTATATTCTTTATTGATTATAGGAACTAACTTCACCAACTAACTTCACCAACACTAGTTTCATTAGACCTAGATGATACATAAATTAAGAGATTAAAGAGAAAGAAAACTAAACGAATCTAAGACACATCTTCAAATAAAGAATATATATACAGAGATGGAATAAAAAAAGGACAATAGATCAGAAAATGTATGCAAGTCAATAGTTCAGAAACATCATGTCTCTACCAAGGTTCTGAAAATCGAACCGGTCATCGAACCGCTCTAGCTATTAGTTTACTAGTTCATAGGTTCAACCAATTCAATCGTGATTGAACAGAAAAAATTGTTTTATGATAAAATAATAAATAAAATATAAATAAACACATTAAAACATAATTATAGTCTAATATAAACCTTAAAATATTATCCAAATTAAAGTACTACATAAATTAGAATGTTATGATCTTATTCAAGTACAAACTCAAAAAGTCAAATAACAAAATAAGACAACCAAAAATAAAATGCCAACATCCAAACTTATCATCAATCATCAAAATCCACTATAAATCATAATGTTATTGATACTAATGCTGCATGCCATTAATTCTGGATGGAGTCATAAATTAAGGAATGGAATAATATATATTATCCGGCTTTCAGTTTGCTTATTGATTCCATAATATATATCTGTTCACAAAGGGAAATTACAATCCAGTGAATCCACAAAGACCTCAAACTTGTCAAGTTTCAAAAATTTAACAGCAGCAATTCGATCTCCAGCAGCACATCACTAGGCAAAGAAATCACAAAATCCTACATAACTGAAATAAAAAATCATGAAGACAGTCACCATTTAAGCATAATTAAATCACAAAATAGTAAAACAAACACAAACACACACAAAACAGCAGTAATTTCAGTTTCCAGCAGCACATCACTATGCAAAGAAATCACAAAACACAAAACATCAGCACAACAATAGCATAGCAGAACATATGCTGAATTAACTAACTTAACAATCTAAGCACAATTAAGCCCAAAGCATAGTTTTAATTGACTTAATTAAATACAAAAATGCTCAGCAATGAACAACAGAGAGCCAAAAAAGCATAGCACAGCAGCGAAGAAGACACAAACCAGGGTACAACACAGCATAGCAGTAGTGAGCAGAGCCATTCAATAATCAATATAATTTGATAATTTATGAACTAAAAAACAAACACGAAAAGCAGGCACTAGTAGTGAGCTATGTGATACAAGTATTCCTTTAGGCAATGAGTACAATCAAGAAACTTTAACAAAATTTAACAGCAGAAAAAATAAAAGCATGTACAAACCAGTATCAATTTATCATCAATCAGTAGGAGGATTGGCGTTGGGGGAATGGAAGGGCCTTCGAGCACCATGAAATAAGAGGATTGAAGAACGATCACGATGAACCAAGCGGTGACAGTGCGACCAACGGGGGCGCGATGGAGGCTAGGGTTGTGTTTTGGGGAGAAATAATGAGAGTATGTATGAGACTGAGGAATTAGGAATGGGGCTTGAGACAGGGGCAAGGGCTTCAGGTCACTCAGGACGACACTGCCCGACGGCAAGGAGTGGTGGCGGTGGCTGCGATTTCCACGGCTGACTTCGACGGAAAGGGCTGTGCGAATCTCCAAGCTGGCTCCACGAACTTCCGATGGTGAGTGACTTCGATGGAGGTGTTGCGACGGGCGGCGATGGCTCGAGGTAGAGACTGCATGCATGGCCACTGAGTGCGAGAGGCGAGAGTGGAGGGCTGCAGGGTGGAGGCTCGAGAGTGGTGTTTGAGTGAACTGAAGAGTGAGGACCGAAGACTGAAGGCTAGGGTTAGTTTCTGGATCAAAACGCAGCGTTTTTGAAACCGGTCGGATCACAGTTCGGTTCGAACGATTGGTTCTCGGCCGGTTCGACAGTTCAATTTCGGTTCTTAAATTTGGCGGTTTTGCCTTCTGTCCGAACCGTATTTGTTAACGGTTTTCGGTTCGACCGGTCGGTTCAAATCGATTTTTAGAACATTGGTCTCTACAAGAATATATGACCGGAAGAAAAAAGAAATAACTCTAACAACAACCGAAAATAAAAAAGGAAGACAAACATCATATAAAAAGACTAAATCCATCAAAAACAATAAAAATAAAAATATAACTTTGTACAATTTCAATATTAAACACTTTTGTATTACAAAATATTTTAAATAAAAAATACATCAAATTTAATATTAATTTATATATATTTTAATTAATTTTTAAATAATATAATATTTGTTAAAATATATTATGTATACTATAATTAATTTATCAACCACCCATCACACGAATCTCACTCGCTCTAGTATATCATAAAAATTGATTCAAAGGAAAAATCTTCCACACACAAACTATTAAACACAGTATAAAGTTAACTAAGTCACTAACGAATTTAAAGAACCCTCACAAGTTACAACTATATAAAAGAAAATCCACATTTATTGTTCTATACTTAAGACTATAAGAAAATATACGATAATTTTATTTTAAATGATAATTTCTTTTTCATATTAATTTTACATAATTAATTAAAATAATTATACATCTATATAATAATATTATAAGAAAATTGATATACTTTAAAATAAAAAAATACTTAAAATACTAAATTAATTTGATGATCTATCTTAAGAATAATTAATAAAAATTATGCATGATTGATTTATAATAAATAATAATATAAAATAGTTTATTTTTAAATAATAGTTTTTTCATATTAATATTTTTTAACATTAACTTAATTGATTAACGTAATTATACATTCATATAATAGTGTATCGTAGGATTCATATATTTTATAATAAAAAAATTTAATTAACACTGAATTAATTTAATATTTTATTCTAAAACAAATAGTTATAATTATGCTATGATTGGTTCAAAGCATCACGTTAATAAAAATTTAGTACAATTAAGAATACATTTTCCATTTCTATATAGATATTTTATCATGATGTTAATAAAAAACTTTAGTACAACTAATAATATTTGCATGGATTTAGTTTTTGTGTATTAATAATCTTAAATACAATATTAGTCTTTTATTGTATCTCTAAATCTGATAAAATTCTTCGAAAAAATTGAACCAAAATGAAAAAATTCAATCTCATTATATACTTTACTTTCATATTTAATTTTCTGGCAGATGTAAAAAATATAAAAGAGATGAAATTTAAACTTAACTTATAAGCCTCTTTGAACACAATTGCTCAACTAAAATTTGAGCTCCTCCTAAGAAAATAAATTTTACGCATATTCCATTAGATTGGTCATAGTATATGAGTAGATCTAATCATCCTTCAGTAAAATAGAGTTTATTGTCTCTTCGTTAAACTCTTACATTCATTTAATTAAAAATCAAATCAGTAAATATAATTTGAGGTGGTATTTAATAGATGTAATATACTCTAAACGATTGCGACAAGCACTCCATAGAGAAGTGTTGAGGTTGGATAAGTTTTTCTTCACTAAGTCCATGTCAATTCCTAATTTGACAAGCCGGATTGAATAGAACTTGTCAGGAAGCCAGAGAAGCAGGCTAGACAGAAGGAAAATTCTTTGTTAGAGGCCGTTGATAATCGCGATGTAAGATTAGATGAAAAAAAATAATTTTGAACAAAAACAATCATCAAATGAACAAAAGAATAAGAATATCACTACATTAATAAAAGATTGAAAAATATTATAATTTATACCTTAAAAAAATTAATTTCAATAAAAAAAATACATATATTTTTACTCTATGAAGTAATAAAAAAATAAAAATAAATTAAAAAATTAAATAAAAGATTTTAACTCTAAAACTTATACTCATAACCGATAAAAAAAATACTATATATAACATTGAATCATATGAAAATTAATAATAAAAATTGGGCAGAGAGAATTGGACACACACATATTTTCTTAAAACATTATTCACGTAAATCTTATTAGTTATGTAGATACATCTATTAACACTAAATGGACAAATCCTAGTTCATGAAAAAATTAATTGTCTATTTTCATTAAAATTGACTCATAAAAATTTGAGCAATGTTTATCATTTTTATTAATTATTAAATGTATAAAATGTGATTCATCTTATAATTAAATGATTATTATTTCTATTACATAATATAAGAAAAATATGATTTAAGTTTATTAGAATGATTGATAATTAATAAAATTTTAGTCATTAAATATTAATTTTTATATAATTTTAAAGAAAAAATACTTTTTTAAAATATTTTAAAAAGATATAGGTATGTATATTATTGGTACCAAAATGCGCCACATTAACATTCTTAACGTTAAAATACTACTTATTACAAGATAATATAATAATTAGTTGAGTCATCTTTCAAAAAATAAAACTTTAAACTTTGAATGTTAAAAAATAAACTGATTTAAATTCACAAAATGATTTAACAAAAAGCAATTCAATGCTTTTTACAAAAGCATATTTTTTTTAAGAAAATATTTTTTATATACTAAAAATTAATTATTATACATTTATATATATTAATTTGAAATTAATCACCAAAATTATATGTTGACCACTGTTAATTCTTACGACGAGATTAAATAAAAAATGAAATATAATCATGTATGATTAATTAATAATTCCATCAATCTAATCAGCATTTGCATATCCCACTAATAAAAATTTAACACTATACAAACATGAATATTTCTTTTTTAATTATTAAAATATATCTAATAAACAAATTAAAATAATTAGATTTCACTATTATATTTTGTTTGTTAATTTTTATTAGGCAATAAATACAACAACTATAAATACGTTCTTATGAAGTACGAATATTTTACTGAGTTGTCGTGTGTGTATTTTGGACACGCACATTTTAAACATGACACTCACTGACACTCATCTGATACAAGTATTTGTTATGTCCAATCTTGTCTTATTAAAAAAAATAAAAAATTCTTCTTCAGACACGCTTGGACACACTTAAATATCATCATGTGTGAGTGTGTCCAATCTTATTCTTAATATATATTATTGAAATAAATTTAGATATAGTATATATTATTATTTATTAAAACAAAAAATATTTTAAATACTTGATATAATTTAAATAAGACATTAAAAATAATTAAAAAAATTTATTTTATATTTTAATATCAATAAAATATCAAAATATCAATACGATTTATCTAAAAAATATTTTAATTTTATATGTATGCGTATCCTCGTATCTTATAAAATTTTAAAATTCGCGTGTCGTATTCCGTATCGTGTAAGTGTGGGTACATCATAGAAACGTTCATATATAAATTTAATGACAATAAATGTATATCATTTATTAGGTGTATTAAATTTTAATCATTGAAACCAATTTGATAGTTATAATTAAATCTATTTTTACATTCTCATCATAACATACACTCCATATATATAGGTGGTGTCTAAATTAGTAATTACAGTGACTTAAAAAATTGTTATAATAATAATAATAATAATAATAATAATAATGGTCAGAATGTTAAAAAGACCAACAGTGAGTAGAAACAATTTTTTTAGAAGTTTAACTAAAATTGTTCAATTTAACATGAACCTAAACTAAAAAAAATTAGATGAATAACAAAAAAATAAAATGAAAAATAACAATAATTTTTCCATCCAATATTCTACGTATTGTATTTAAATAACATAAAAAAATATTCTAACGAAAAACAAGAAGCAACATTGTTGTAAAGTTTAATATCTATCTCATAAGGATAATTTTATGGTACTAATAAATTATTGTCTAATTTAATTTATTTTTTTTAGTAAATCTTGGTTTTTTAAAAATTATTTATTTTTATATTTTTAAAATTAAATATTAATTTTTAATACTTTTTATTAAGTTAAACACTACCTTTTAAGTATCATAACATTATAATTCGGAAAAAAAATGTTAAGAGATTAAAATTATTATTTTTGACGATCATTTAGCTATTAACTCAATTTTTTTAATATAATAATTTAATGACATACTTTATTTCATATTTTTAATATTAATAATTAATCTATGATACATAGACATTGACATGGACACAGAATACGACACGACATGGGACACGCCGACACGTGAATTTTAAAATTTTACATGATACAGGTTTTTTAGATAAATCATAATGATATTTTGATATTTTTATATTAAAATATAAATTAAAATTTTTAATTATTTTTAAAATCTTATTTTAATTATATCAAATATTTAATATTTTTTTGTTTTAATAAATAATAATATATACTATATCTAAATTTATTTTAAAAATATATGTTAAGAATAAGACTGAATATGTTAACATGTGATAATATTTAAGTGTGTCCAAGCGTATCCGAAAAAAAAATTTTATTTTTTATTAAAACACACGGTTGTACACAATAAACACGCATATCGAATGAACGTCGATAAATATCGTATCTACAATATATCCAACATACAAATATGATAACTTAACAAAATATGGATACTTCGTAATAATTAATTAATAACAAAAAATAATAAATTCTAACCTCCCTCTAATATTTTTCATTCCGAAATATGCTGAAGAAGGTATTTAATTTGGTGTGTTATAATTAAGGGAAAAGAGAGAAGCGGGTGTCCACTGTCCAATGTCCTGCCTCGCCAATGCCCTGCACATATCAGGCAGTCTGGACATTAAATTTAATGTTCAAGCCACGTTTATTGGCAGGCAAAACGGGTTAGCCCAACTGAGCCAAAATTGCTTCTTCGTACCTTGTTAGTATGATTGTTCAAAATGCGAATTACTTCTGATAATAAAACTTGGATATCGGTCGTTTTAATTTATTCCAGAAAAAAGAAAATAATTTAAATCATTTTCAAGGAGAAATTGAGATAACTCGCTTAGATATGTCAATCAATCTAAAATGTGTTTACAAGAAAGTGCTTGAAAATTCTGAAACATATTAGCTTAGCACTTTTTATCCTTTAAAAAAATTGATAAACTACTAGAATTGTTCCTGATCTTTAATAAAATATCTCAATTTTGTTAACAGAAAAAAATCTTAAAATATTTTAAGCGGAAAAAATATTTTAAAAATCAAATTTTGATGTAATTTTTTATAAATATAATTAAAAAATAAGATATTTTATTCTAAAAATTCACAATATTTTATCTGAAGGCCAAAAATACTTTTAAAAATTGAAAAAGTTTTAGAGAACAAATTTTATTTAGTCTAGTTTTGTATTTGCTTTTTAAATAATTTTATCTAAATTCCTATAAAATTTTAAATCAAATACATAAATAGTTTGTCAAATACAAAAATCGATTTTTACGTATAAAAAATTACTATTCTTTTCTATTATTTTTATGATACTTTAAAATATTTTGAAATTATTTTTATCGTATTTTATAATATTTTTGAGAATAATTTTTGTGGTTATTAATTAAGAATAGAGAATATTTTTATTATGAGTGTTTTAAAAAGTTGGAGACGACTTTGGTATTATAGTAAAGAAAAAAAAAATGGTCAAATCCAACATGTAAAGTAAGCATGATGACCGATAAATTTAAAGAAGAATGACAATTATGAAAATAGGTTGTCCAAACTTTATTTTGAAACCAGGGATTATATGAACCCTATAGCTTATTTGTCTCTGGATTCGGACATACAATGATATACCAACATATCAACTAAATAACGATAATGGCATCATAGCATAGCTATGAAATATATCTCATGAAACTATCAATATGGTGTCTCAGTTGAAGAAGATGGTGAGGATGGTCCAGAAGATGGTGACTTATTCTCCTTGGGAACATATTTTCTAGCCCAAACATGCTTGCCATTAATGGCGAATTTCACTTTTCCTGCACCTTCAAGGAAGGTATCAATGGTGTTCATGGCCTCCGGGCGAACCACCATGCGAGCAAACAATGGTTGCTCCAGCGATTGAACATCTTGCATATGAAGTGATTCAATGATATCTCCATGTGCTCTGTTAATATGGAAAGAATGTGAAACAAAAACAAAAATACTAACATCATATATCATGAAGTATAATATATATGAAAAACTTTTATCATCAAATATAATAATAAAAATTCCCCCCTTTCTGGGAATTAATAACAACGAATTTATATAACTTTTCATAATCTTTTTCTTTCTATTTTCATAAATCTTTGTATAAATCTTATAATCCTATGTTTTGTTCACTTAAATGTATATAAATATACCGCTGTAAATTTAGGATATACTTGTGTTTGATTGTTGAAATAATAATGTAGCTCTTGAATTGTCCAAATTTTTCACCAAAAGAAAATGTTAGCTGCTAGCCTTATTTCCAAGAGGTACAGTGCTAATAAAATTAGTGAAATTCTATCCTTCTTTGAAGAAGAAAAAATTTATCCATAATAATAATAATAATAATAATAATAATAATAATAATAATAACCACAAATTTAATACTTTATTATATTTTAATTATATTTTTTTGTTTTATTTATTTATACTATATGAAAAAAAAAACAAATATATTATAAAATTTTTAAGAATTTCTCGAACAAAAAACTAATTCCAATCTCGAAGTATGTCGAGCTATGAAGCACGGACAGTTTTTTGAATTGTCGTATCTGTGTGTCGGACACATTTAAATTCTTTTTCGCAAGTTTGGATACACCTAAATATCATCATGTGTCAGCATATCCAACCTTATTCTTAACATGTATTTTTGAAATAAATTTAAAAATAATATATATTTATTATTTATTAAAATAAAAAATATTTTAAATAATTTATATAATTAAAAAAACTCATTAAAAATAATTAAAAAAATTATTTTATATTTTAATATCAATAAAATATCAAAATATCATTATAATTTATTTAAAATATAAATTTATAAAATTTTAAAATGCATGTATTCACTATTCACATATCTTGTATCTTCTCGTGTCTGGTGTCCATCATTGCATTATAGATGCGAAGGAATGAAAAGCAAATGATGGAAAATTATGAAATATGACATAGGATTGCAGTGTTAGAGTAATCAAATAATTTCTGATAGAAAAAAAGAGTAGTGAGCATAATGGAATAAAAAACAACCTTGTGAAAAATTCACGAACTTCAGATTCAGAAATAGGGTATCCTTTGGAGAAAGTCATGAAGATAGTCCTATCATCTGCAGCAGGCACTTGTCTCATCTCGTTAGAAGTGGCAGCGTTAGTAGTAGTGAGATGTAGCTTGGCCAAGATCTCTTTGAATTCTTGATTGAACTGATCATCATTTCTAGCAGAAGAGTTAGCACCGCCACTGATCCAAGCAGGAGGAGAAGGAGCATAGTACATCATTGGGGGATGCAAATAAGCATTCGAAATCATGGATTTTCTAGCATTCTCGTAATGAACTTGCTGGATTATGTCAGTGAAAGCCCTCAAGCAAACATCGTTAAGCAACTTAGTGACACCAGGGATGACCTCCATGCGGATCTCATGGAGGTAAAGGAGGGATATTGTGCCACGTGTGATGTTATGGACCAGAGGCAAGATCTTGTCATGAGAGTAAGGGAACTGAGGACTCTCGATGCAGTTCAAGGCCAACGCGACCTCGTCGGCCAGATCATTCAGCAAATTGTCTGGCCAATTCAGCAGGTTTGACACCATCCTCAAGTCCTTGCACTTCCTTTCAAGCCACATGATGAATGACATGACATGAGCGGATTCGCTCGTGTCGCGCCCAAGACCCACCACCAGACGCGTGAACAGCTGGCGGTCGATGTTATGAAACAAGTTGAATTCCTCCTTGCTCACAACAATGTTAGCCCCTGGGTCTTTAGGAGGGAGACACGACGAGTACACCATGCTTCTTTGCTTGCTTTCTTCTCTATCATAATGTGTTAGGTTTCATCCACATAAATAAGCTTCCATAAAACTATATTTCTCATAATTAAATTAAATGCCACCTTTTTTCATTTTCATATTTGGAAGGTAATCTGTGAGGAATGAACTCTTATTCTATAATAATGACTTTCCCTGTATTTAGATTTATGTAGATTACATTTACTATAATAGGATGGAATCACTTTGAAAAATCTATTCATCTTGATTTAGATATTATCATTCCGGTTTTATTAAATAGATAATAATTTGAGTGAATAATGTGAACAATGAGTTTTAAAATTAATTTAATAATATAAAAAAATACTCTACTTCCAAATTACATCCAGTTATTATTAACTGTACATGAGTGATGAGTAAATTAAATAAAAAAAATAATCATCTAATTAAAAATAATGAACATAATCATCTGTATATCTATTAAATTGAACATCTGACATATCTATTGTTCACATTGTTTAATATTCTCATTGTCTATCTATATTTTTTCTTATCACTTTAAATTTGAAAAATGAGACGGCAAAATTTAATTAATTTATTAATTTTGGTCATCATTTTAATTTTTATAATGTAATTTCTTTAATTATGTATTTCAATAATATATTTTATGTCATATTTTTAAATATTAATATCTAATTGATGATAAAAAATAATAAATTTTAATAATCTTTTAATATTTTCTTTTAGATTTTTGTATTTAAGTGTTACCAATTCAGTAATGCATTAAAAGGATTTCACAATTAATGTGCTAATTTCCAGTTCACTGTCTTCATTGGCTCGACCTTCTTTGCGCAACCCTATTTGTTCGTCCCGGCTCCTATGACTGTTACTAAATTTTCATTACGGAGAGTGTTAGGTAAACAATGACCATCTTGAACAATATGAATAACCACCAATCAAATAAAAATATACTACATTCTCATTTAATGTTACTAATTAAATTTAAAATTAATTTACTCTTTTAACTCTATTAATTCACATTATTTATACATTATTCAAAAATATTATTAGTTACTTATACTTTTCCATTACTTTATAAACGGTATTGATTTTACAAATTGCAATGCTTTACATCTTATTTTTGTCTTCAATATTTTGGGGTAAATTTTAAAATTATTCTCAATATTTAAATCGTCCTATTCAAATTTTTTATATTTTAAAATTATTTCAATATTTTTTGTCGTTAGTGATCTATTAATAGAATTTGACGGTGTGACAAAATTGAAATAATTTTAAAACTTTACAGACTTAAAAAGGACGAAAATATTGAAAACAAAAACAATACATTACTATTAAAAAAAGAGTTAATAGTCAAAATCGTCCCTGAAAGATACCCCAATCTCCATTTTGGTCCTCGAAAGACAAAATTAATCGAAATCGTCCCCGAAAGATTCACGACTTGGTCACGTTAGTCTTTCCGTCAGTTGGATGATGACGTGTCACGTTAAGTGCCACGTGGCATGACGACGTGGTGGGTTAATGCCACGTATCACAAGATGATTGGTTGACGTGTCAGATTAGTGACACTCAGTGCCACGTGTAACTTGACATGTAAAAAAGTTATTTATAATCAAAATAGTTCTTGAAAGTTCAGATGTAAGTCATTTTTATCACTAAAATTTTAAAAATTAATCAAATTAGTCTTTATATAATTTTTTTTTATTTTTTTTGATAATATTAAATTTGAAATATTTTTTGATACTACTAATTTTAATAGAAATGTAATTGACAAACAAAAAATTAGTAATTGTATCTTTTCTTCTTAAAAATTTTTTAATAAAATTATCTCTCTGCTTTAATTGTTCTCAAAATTTCTCTTATTCTTTTCTATTTTAAAACATTTTTCTTACATTATTACATTTTGTTGGAATATATATATCATGATCTAATGTGACCAAATCGTGTATTTTTCAGGGACGATTTCGATTAATTTTGCCTTTCGAGAACCAAAATGGAGATCAAGATATCTTTCAGGGATGATTTTGACTATTAATTTATTAAAAAAATTACCAAATCAAGTAAAATGATAGTAAATTTTAATAGAATAAATTACATTACGAATTTAAAATTTTTACTCATACTTATAGTTTGGGTGGTATATAAACTTTTGAAAAAAGAAAAAAAAAGCATGGTACATATATAATGAAATATATATTATACCTTTTATTTTTTAATATACCAAAGTTCTTTAATATTTAATTTAATTAAATTTTATTTTTAACTTTTAAATAAATTAAAAAAATTTTTTCAATAATTTTAGTTTTTTACGACAGATAATTATACGATTTATTTTTCAATTTTACTTTTAATAAAAAATAAATTTACTTAGAATAATGAAAGTAATGTGATTAAGAATAAAATTAAAATAAAATTATTTAGAAAAAAAAGTAATATTATTAAGAGTAATTTACTTAGATGTAATTAAAAAAATAATTGAATAATTATCTATAGTAAAAATTTGATACTATTAAAGGATAAAATTAAAATTTATTTTAAAATTAAAAATAAAATTTAATTAAATTAAACATTAAAAAATGTTAGTGCATTAGAGACAAAAAGGTATAATTTATACTTTAGTGTATATGTGCCATGTTGTTTTTTTCTACAAATTTATGTACTAATCATTCTACAAACCTTTCATGATAAATAAAAATCTTTAAGAGTATAGTAAAATTTAAAAAAAATTACTTAGAATCAAAATAATGTGATTAAAAAATAATTGAATAACTATGTACAATAAAAAAATTAATATTATTGAAGGATAAAATTAAAATTTATTTCAAAGTTAAAAATAAAGTTTATTTAAAAAACATTAAAGGAGTTCGATACATTAGAGACACAATGTATAATTTGTAATTTATTTTTTATATATATCGACTAAATTCCCAAAGTGGTCTATCAGATTCACAGCTTTCACTATTTTAGTTTCTCAAATTTAAAATTGTCTATACTGATTCTCGAGATTTAGTTTTGGGAATCATATTGGTTCTTGGACCCTTTCTAGTACAGAATCACTGAACTAAGTGCTGAATTGGCTCTGACTTACTGAAGAACTGAAGATTGATGGTTTAGAAGTTATAGTAAACTCTCATTGCAAGTATAGTTACTAAACCAAGCAATCAACCTTTCTTACAAACGTTTTGGTTGTCACAAGTAACAAACCCCTTTAAAATTGATAACCGAATATTTAAACCTCCGGTCGTCTTCTCAAGGAATTGCAGGGAAGTATGTTCTTATTATTGGTTATGAGTTTGTAAATTGGGGTTTTGGAGTTTGGGCAATGGACACAGGTATATTTATAAATTAAAGCAATAAAAATAAATAAGAGATTTTATATAATTAAATTAAAAGTCTTGATTAGGAGAGATTAATCGAAAGTTCTATCCTTGTTGGATTTTTCTCAAGATCAATTGATAATTGAAGGTTACTTCTACTTAGTTATCCTTTACCAAGTAAAGTAAAAGAAAGTCAAGTAAGTTGGAAGTCTACTTCTATTCACAAGTTCTAATCCTCTCCCTTGGGAAGGATTAGCGTTAGTGACTAGAGAGCCAGCCAACAATAAACCCAATTACAATTTAACTCTTGAGTAATTCAACTCAAGGGTCTCCAAATATCAATCAACTCCAAAATCAAGTTAGGATCTAACTTAGAACATCAATTAATAATAAATAATAGAAGAAGTGATAAATCTGAAATACCTCAATTATATTAAATAAAATATTCAAATCTTAACATGGAAAAGTTCATAAATTAATTTGGAAAATTAAATAAAAGAAATATTGAACCTGTGATTGAAGTTGTAAGTTGAAATAATAAAGTTGAAATCCTAATTCCTTTAAGAGGAATCCTAATCCTAAGAGAGAGGAGAGAACCTCTCTCTCTAAAAACTACATCTAAATCCTAAAATTGTAAATTATGAGCTTATGATTATGAATGAATGGATTTCCCCACTTTATAGCCTCTAATCTGTGTTTTTTGGGCCGCAAACTGGGTCGGAAACAGCCCAGAAATCGCTGGAGAAGAAATCTGCCACGCTGATTTTCGTCACTGCGACGTGTCCGCGTAGAGCACGCGTTCGCATCACCTAGAGTCAGAGCAACTATGGCATATTATATATCAAATCAAAGTCCCAAACGTTAGCTTTCCAACGCAACTGGAACCGCGTCGTTTGGACCTCTGTAGCTCAGGTTATGGCTGTTTGAATGCGAAGAGGTCAGGCTGGACAGCTTAGCAGTTTCATCAACTTCTTGTATTCCTTCTACTTTTGCATACTTCCTTTCCATCCTCTGAGCCATTCCTACCCTGTAATCTCTGAAATCACTTAACACACATATCAAGGCATCTAATGGTAATAAGAGAGGATTAAACATAGGGAACTTAAGGCCAAAGAAGCATGTTTTCAATCAAAGCACATAATTAGGAAGGCAAATGTAAAACCATGCAAATAGTATGAATAAGTGGATAAAGAGTTGATAAAAACCACTCAATTGAGCACAAGATAAACCATAAAATAGTAGTTTATCAACCTCCCTACACTTAAACATTAGCATGTCCTCATGCTAAGCTCAAGAGAAGCTATAAAGGAGTGAAGAGGAATGATAGAATGTATGAAATGCAACCTATCTATATGAATGCAACTACATGCAAAATGTTTCTACTAACTTGGTTAAAAGCAAATAAGTTCTCCAAGACAAACATAAATCAGATTTCACTAATTCAAATTATACAATAAAAGACAAGTAAACTTGTAAGAAGATAGCTCATGAAAGCAGGGAACATAGAATCAAGCATTGAACCCTCACTGGTAGTGTATACCACTCTAATCTCTCAAGTGTCTAGGGTTAATTCATTCTACTCTTCTCTAGTCATGCTCTCTAAACTTTGTTCTTCACCTAACCAATCAACAAGTATTTAATGTACCAATTCAAACATCATGAGGTCTTTTTCAAGGTTGTAATGGGGCTAAGGTAAGGGTAAAGGTATATATATGGCTAAGTGAGTTATAAATTGAATCTTTGACTAACCAAGCTCTCACCTAACATACATACACTCTATATAACTCTAGAATCATGCCTAACTACCCAAAATTCCCACTTTTGCATCACATACTCATGTATCAACTTTTCTTTAATTTTATCACATATGCATTGATTTTTTTTTTGTTTTTTATTAACTTAACATTGGGGTAATTTTGTCCTCTTATTTATTTACTTATTTATTGAATATTTTTTTCTCTTTTTTTTAATTATTTTTTTTTAGAAAAATAAACATAACTTATTAATGCACATGGATTTTTGATTTTTCTAGTCTCACATGAGTAGGTACCCAAATTCTCAATATTTTATCAAAGTAAAAACATAACACATTCCCTTATTAACCCATGTTCCCACAATTTCCCCACACTTAATTGTTACACAATCCCTTTCTTAAGCTAACCAAAGATTCAATTGGGATATTTAATTGTTTTTCTTCTTAAGGCTAGTGATGTGGTAAAATACAGAACAAATGAGGATAAAAAGGCTCAAAGTGGCTGACAAGGGTGATTTAAAGGGTAGGCTTATTTGGGATAAGTGAGCTAAAATCAAACAATGGCCTTAATCATATGCAAGCATGTAACACATTAAACATTGGACATATAGGATGAAACAAAATAAAGATTACAATCATAGAGAAGTAAACACACAAGAATAAAATATTTATGGTTAAATAATGTAACCATATAAATAAGCTCAAAATCTCACGGGTTGTGTGTTCTTTGACTCAAAAACCATGTTCCAAATACAACTTCAAACAAGTTTTACACAAAAATTTTGATTTTAAATTAGTGAAATTTTTTCAAAAATAGGATCTTAAAAAGAAATTTATTACTTTAACCAAGCAGTAGCTAAAATGCATAAAATCAAACAATCATGCAGTGAAACATGCAAATATAAAAATGTACTAAATAAAATATTGGTGTTGAGAAGAAAATAACTAACCCATGGAGATCAGTATCGACCTCCCCACACTTAAAGATTGCACAGTCCTCGGTGCATGTTGAGATGTGCAGGTGGACGGGTTGTTCCAACTAATACTTTTCTTCAAGGATTGTGCAGATGGGCTTGTTTGTCTCCCTTTTTAGAAGTTTCTCCCTTTTTTCGTCTTCGATGGCCAGCCTGAAAGAAGAGAAAAAGAAGAAAAATAACCCAAAAGATAGAAAATAAATAAAATATGGGTATTAATGCCAGATGATAAGGGTCTCATTTACATGGAAGCTTCAACATGTTCGTGAGAAAACAATAGAAGCACATGGCATATCAGTGGTGCAGAATTTTGCAACAATGAGGGAGAGTGTGGGTAAGGAGAGGTAATGTAAATTCATGTCAATGCAAAATTAATACAGGTATAAAAGATTGGCATTGATTTAAATAATATTACCTAACCAGAATAAAACAAGTCTCTAAGCACCTAAAATAATTCAAAAGAAGATGCAATAGTGAAATAAGAAAATTCAACACCAAAGAAAAACTAATGAATTTAGAAAAGAAAATAAAAAATATGCACTAAATTAGAATGCAATGAGTGAAAGTATGCAAATAAATTAAATTAAAGAGATAAGGTGAAAAGGAAGGAGAAGTGAAAGAAATAAAGTAAGAACGAAAGAAGAAAAGATAGAAGAAATTAGGATTAGAAAAGAAAAGATAAGATAATTGGCGTTGATTTGGATAAGTTGTGCGGCGCAGGCGACGCGGACGCGTGAGTGACGCGGTCGCATGGTGCGCGATAAGGTTAGGTGACGCGGACGCGTGAGTCACGCGATCGCGTGACTCGATTTGTGCTGGTGGCGCGAGTGAAGCCTCGCATTCGCACAACTCTCTGTTTGAAATGCATTTTGCCAAAAATCTGGGTGACGCGGTCGCATGGTTGGCGCGAACGCGTCAATGGTCATTTTCTTAAAATGACGCGGCCGCGTGGGTCACGCGGTTGCGTGGTAGGGCTTGGGCTTCCAGCACCAGTCCAGCCCCATTCCAGCCCAACATACTGCCATACACCCTTTTACGTCGATTTTACAGAGCCACGCGTTCGCGTGGGTGACGCGGATGCGTGGGAGGTATTTTTCCCACATGACGCGGACGCATCAGCGACGCGGTCGCGTGGGGCGATTTGTGCCAGAGGCACGCCTCCAGCCACGCTCTCGCGTGACTCTCTGTTCACTTTTCTTTTCTCCCAATACACTTGTGACGCGGACGCATCAGCGACGATGCCGCGTCGCGTGCGTGCTTTTTTTTTTAATGCAGTATGCAGAATGCAATGCTAATATGAATATTATGCAAAACTCCAGGTTTAATACAATAAAATAAAACTCGAAAACAAATAAAACTAAATAAAAATAAAAAAGGAACGATCATACCATGGTGGGTTGTCTCCCACCTAGCACTTTTAGTTAAAGTCCTTAAGTTGGACATTTGGAGAGTCCTTTGTTATGGTGGCTTGTGCATGAACTCATCCAGGAATCTCCACCAATGTTTGTGATTCCAATGGCCTCCGGGGTCCCAAACTAGGCGCAAAAAGCCTTCAAGCAGATTAAAGCAAGTGACAAGGCCCCAAGAGTGTTGATTGTTGGAATGAATTTCGAGGTCCCAGACTTTGCTTTTACACCCGTCTTCTTGTTGATCATCATGATTCCATCCGGGTAGCAAGCAATCTGAATTCTCACTAAAGCAGCCAACCAACTTCCTAGACCCATTCAGTTGAGCTTTACACCAACCTTTGCATTTAAACTTAGAGCTTCCAACCATAATGAACCTTGCAGGACAATTCTTACCACTGACCATCTTCCTCTTACTCTTAATGCCACAAAGAGCTCTAAGCTGACCATCCGTCTCCAGTAGCCCATATTCAAGTGGAATTAGGAAGCTAAGGGATATGAATTTTACCCACTTAAATTTTGTGAAGGATGATGGCAACTTAGGGGGAGGTATTTCTAACAAATTTGCAAGCTCCATTCCCTTGTGCTCCTCTCTGACAACTTCCACCTCTTTGCAAGTTTCTTCAATATCAACCTCTTCCTCTTGGTAGCTTTCTTCCAATTCAATCTCTTTTTCATTGCTCACCAAGGGCATGGGAGGCTGTGCTTCTTTTTCTTTAATCTCCATCTCTTGATCAACCTCTACAAAGTGTTCAACCGTGATCTGCCTTGGAGGTTGTACGCTCTCCTCAACATCAACATCAAAACCGTGGAAGGAGGCTCTGTGACTGGACTTTCCAATGGAGGTACAACATCTCTTAAGTCTGCAACCATTTCTTTTTTTTTAATAATTGCTGCTTTGTCCAGTTGTTTAAGTATAAAATCGTACTCATCCTCGATGATTTTCTTTCCATGACAACTCCTTTCAACTACTATTTCATCTTCAAGGGTCTCTCCTACCTTTACCCGTAAGGCCTCCTCTAGCTCTTTATGAAGTATGGATTTGCGAAGATGATTCCTTCTTTCCTGTTCCATATCAATAGCATAATTGGCATCATCTTGCTCTTGGATTAATGGATGTGGGTACTCTTCCATGGAGGGTGGTGATGGGATGAAAAGATCATTATGTGGTTGAAAAGGAAGTGCACTAGAGCTTGAGGGTTGAATATTGGAGGTAGAGGGTTGGTTCATGCAGGATATAAGATTTTGGAGTGTAGAGATGAGACCAATGATGTTAGAGATGAGTGTATTGTTATCCAATGGAGGTTGGGATGGATCTATGTATGGCTCATTCGGTTCATAGGGTGGTTGGTATGGTGGATGTGGGTTAGGGTTATATGGAGGTAAATGGTGTAAAGGGGCTTGTGAGTTTGGTAGTTCAAAGGTATGTTGGGGAGGTAGTTCATAAGCACAGGGTGGGGCTTGTTGGTAATTACAAGGGGGTCCACCATATCTATCAGCTTGGTATGCATTGTAGAGTGGTCCTTGCCCATGATATCTTGGAGGGTGTTGTTGCCTAAAGGGTTGATCAGATCCTCTTGGCTCCATCCATCTTTGATTGCTTAGACCTTGATGCATATTCCTGTTATAGCTTCCACTCCTTTCAACAGATTTAGAACCAAACTCAAAGCGAGAGGGGTGAGAATTCATGGTAGCTAATAAAAATTAAAAACCGAAAATAAAAATAAATTTAAATTAAAAGGTTATTTAAATTTTGAATTTGAAAATTAAATTTTGAAATCTGAATTTTGAAATTTGAATTTTAAATTTTTGAAATTTTTAAATTAAAAGGTTATTTAAATTTTGAATTTGAAAATTAAATTTTGAAACTTGAAATTTGAAATTTGAAAATTTTTAAATTTGAATTTTGAAAATTTTTAAATTTGAATTTTGAAATTTGATTTTTGAAATAAGATAAGATAAGATAAAAATTTTAAAATAAAAATCTAAATTTTTTTTTTATGCAAATTTCGAAAATTCAATTAAAATAAAGAGAAAAGATATTTTTGAATTTAATGAGGAAAGAGAAAAACAATAAAATGACACCAAACTTAAAAATTTTTTTAGATCAAAACGAAGAAAACAACTAAGAACAACTTGAAGGTCAAGATGAACACGTAGAACAACTTGAAGATCAAGATGAACACCAAGAACAAAATTTTTTTTTGAAAAATTTTTAATAACTAAATAAAAATCAATAACCTCTTAATTTATGAAAAAGCAAAAATAAAAATAAATAAACAAGTAAAAAGAAAATATTTACAATAATCAATAATAAGGCACACGTTTGCAATTCTCCGGCAACGGCGCCATTTTGAAGAGACGGAAGATTGACGGTTTAGAAGTTATAGTAAACTCTCGTTGCAAGTATAGTTACTAAACCAAGCAATCAACCTTTCTTACAAACGTTTTGGTTGTCACAAGTAACAAACCCCTTTAAAATTGATAACCGAGTATTTAAACTTCGGGTCGTCTTCTCAAGGAATTGCAAGGAAGTATGTTCTTATTATTGGTTATGAGTTTGTAAATTGGGGTTTTGGAGTTTGGGCAATGAGCACAGGTATATTTATAAATTAAAGCAATAAAAATAAATAAGAGATTTTATATAATTAAATTAAAAGCCTTGATTAGGAGAGATTAATCAGAAGTTCTATCCTTGTTGGATTTTTCTCAAGATCAATTGATAATTGAAGGTTACTTCTACTTAGTTATCCGTTACCAAGTAAAGTAAAAGAAAGTCAAGTAAGTTGGAAGTCTACTTCTATTCACAAGTTCTAATACTCTCCCTTGGAAAGGATTAGCGTTGGCATATTATATATCAAATCGAAGCCCCGGACGTTAGCTTTCCAACGCAACTAGAACTGCGTCGTTTGGATCTTCATAGCTCAAGTTATGACTGTTTGAATGCGAAGAGGTCAGGCTGGACAGCTTAGCAGTTTCTTCAACTTCTTGTATTCCTTCCACTTTTGCATGCTTCCTTTCCATCCTCTGAGCCATTCCTGCCCTGTAATCTCTGAAATCACTTAACACACATATCAAGGCATCTAATGGTAATAAGAGAGGATTAAACGTTGGGAACTTAAGGTCAAAGAAGTATGTTTTCAATCAAAGCACATAATTAGGAAAGCAAATGTAAAACCATGCAAATAGTATGAATAAGTGGGTAAAGAGTCACTACAAGAAAAACACCCATTCAGGTACATTTGAAAAGTGTAGCCAAAAGTGGAAAAAAATGATGCCTTAGGCTACGGCTACGCTTTCTGGGCTACGGCTACGCTTTTTGGGGTGATTCCTATTCGGCCGTTGCCTATTCTCAAAGGCTACGCTTTTCTGCACCAAGGGCTACGCTTTTGACGTTTGGGAATAGGCTACGCTTTTCAAGTGATGCTGTCCAGGACCAAAGGCTACGCTTTTCAGCTTCCATTTTTGCCAGAATAGGCTACGCTTTTCAACGCTACTGCATCACTTGTAAAGCGTAGCCACATTGTATACCCTGGCTACATTTTTTAAGTGTAGCCTTAGGTCGCTCATTTTTTTTTTTTTTTTTTGTATACTATAGCTACTGTATATAAGTGTAGCCTTAGGTCTCTTTTTTTTTGTATACTATAGCTACTGTATATAAGTGTAGCCTTAAGTCTCGTTTTTATATATATATCTAATAATTATTAATACAACATAATAGTTAATATAATTACATGTATAATAATTCTGCATTTTTATTTAAATGAGTTGAATATTATAAAATAAAAATAAATACATAATTATACTAAATAATTTCTTTAAATAACAAAAATTATCTCTAACCAAAATATATTTATAATAATGATTCAAAAGTACTAGAATGAAGTTAATTGTAAAAATTCATACATCTCACAAGGACATTTTTTCAAGTACACAAGGACAATGGTGATCATGCACAGCCTACATGAGTAATACAGAGTGATAAAGGTTCAGTAGAGTTTCTACTTAACTGATCATATCACCAAGATGATGACAAACTATTACTTAACACCAAACAACATCAATCTCACATATGCTTAAATTCCACGCCAGGAGTGAACTTTCATTTACTTACATATATCACTATCATTGACATACAACATCTGCACAAAAGCATTGGACAGTATCTGCTGTTAAAACTGAGACTTGTCAAGACTGTCAAAGTAAGGATGATCAAGTGCTGCCTTGGCAGAGATTCTCTCAACAGGATTATACTTGAGCATTTTCTGCACGACAAAATATCTAGTATAGTCAGTCCTAAGTTTGTACAGAATATAAGTAAACGTATTATTATAGCCAAATTGAAGGTAACATGAATTCCAGTTATTTCAAATGCTACAATAGATAATACTTCCCAAGTAACACCTTGTGAGCTACTTCAGATAACTTAAAAAACTTTAGATATATTACTATGAAGAGCACTGTTTAACAAATGCTATTCAAGTCCAGTCCAGACCAGTTCAACCTTTGAACTAATATTAGAACTGCGAGTTTCTACCGCTATTAGAATGTCAAGTGAGAAAGTGAGAAACTAATCATCTTGCACCATTGCATCAATAACTTCATTGTGTTTAGGCCCTAACATTGTTGCTTTATAGTTATCTGTCCTCACTTTAGAGGATCATATTCTTAGGAACTCATTAGAATAATGCTTTTATAGAGGAACACTAACCGTGAGAAGGTCTACTCCATCAGGTCCCAAAGTTGGCACAGTCCTCACCAAGTTCTGAGGTTCCCACTTTGGGTAGGTATGGCAATCACGAAGCAAAGTAACTCCCGGCCATTGCTCCTCAGTTGGGTTCCCAAAATCCTGGAAAGATCAAATTCAAAAAAAGTAGTTAGTATGAGAGTGAAAAGGCAGCAGAAAAATTTGTTTTTTCCATGATCACCATATATTTCAGAGCAGTTTTCTTTAACACTGGTCCATTCAAAGTTGTTATCAGATTCTTGTACATAAGGCTGAGTAAAAGAGCAGCAATGTCAAGCGGTTAATATTGCAATCTGGCTTTTCCATCAAGTAAGTTTCAAAGAAGTACATAAAGAGATTAAAATCCTATATTTTTCTGACATGTAATATTACCACAGTCATACACAGATTAAAATCATTTTCAGATGGGGCACAAGACAACTCAAAGTTTCTTTCCAGTTCATTTTAATTTCGTGCAACAGTAACTTGCAAAGTAGTACAACACGAAATGGAAAATCTGAACTGACAATGAGTCTAACTCATTTATTAAACAAATTTTGGCATGGAACTGAAAAGCAGAAACCATAATACCTGACTTCAATTTCTCATCCGGCCCAGTCAAGGGCTTTCTGAGCTGGTTCGGTCAATGGAGGATGCTCGGGGCTAAAGAAATACAGGTCAGATTTCCCAAGTAGCTCTGATGTTTCTTCTGGTACTTTGAAAAGAGAAATTCAATTGGCTCTCAAGAATTTTGCAGCTTTACTTGTTCCTAAAAGAATACAAAAAAAATTACTTTAGTGCTTATGAGTAGAAGAAAGGCACAGATCTATAAATTTAGAAAATGGATTCATTCAATTTCATGAAATCAAAATGGAAGGACATTGCTGGAAATCAAATTTCATTTAGTATCCAATCCAAATTCTGACCTGACCTTCCCACGATCTACAACCATAAAATTTTAAGCATATTAAAATTCTAAACTTAATCCACCAAACTTTTAACTATAGCTGATGCATCTGAATTACTCAATAGTAATCCAAGTTTAAAACTATTGCTTATTTAAGCATCCACACAATATAAACCACTAATTCACAAATGTGGTATAAGGATATTAGATAAACAAACTAAGTTATGAAATATTGAGTGTATAAGCATAAGGCCATGGCAAAAAAAGAACTAATAACTATGCAAATGAGCAGCTCTAAAAAAGGAACAAAACAATGCATCCAGCCATCTTGATCAGATCAGAGTAAAGAAAAATAAGAGTCATAAGAGCAATGCACAATTTTCTAATAATTTATTCTCATGAAGGCTCTTTAAAGGAAAATGATTTTGCACTCAGTTAATTTTTGGGTGGTGGGGAGGTGAGATAAAAATCGAACACAACCCTCGGATTTCATGGACAAAAGCAAATTCATATACAGCTTTTGCAGCAAGCTTTATGTACATTCTTTGTGCACCATTTACAACCAGCAGTGAGGATCATGAAACGGTAATTGTAGATATGGATTCAAGTTAGATTTAGAATTCAATTGTGTAATCTATGAACCAATAAAACTTTCATAAGAAAATTATGAAAGCAAAATCGAAGTGAGTTGTACAATAATAATAATAATAATAACACACCTCTCGAACTTCCTTAGCACTCTGTATGGTACCTAGGCTAGCCTGCAACAGAATCATAAGATAAGCATCATCTTGAATAAACATAATATAGCAAGCTAAGATAAGCATCATCTTGAATATGCATAATATAGCAAGTAGTCTCTTACTTGTTTAGTCAGTTAGAACTGGAAAAAACACAAAAGATCAAAAGGGTTCAATCTACAAAAATGCTTTCATCCTCTTATCCTTACCATAACCCCACAATCTCACCCAAACCTCATTACGGGACTCATTTGTTCTTAGGCCATATCAAAGAAACACAAATAAGAAATGAGCAGTACCTGCAGGTGCTACACCCTTTCAGATAAACTATGAACCTCATCAGATGCTCGCTTTTCTGTATTTGATAATACTTCATTTTCATGCTTCAAAACAGATAACTGACAAATAAGGGGAGGCAGTGAGTTAATAAATAGGTACTAAATCAAAATGTTACAAAAAGTAAATTGATTTTGGGTGTAAAGTGCATGTGAGCTTAAAGTTCAGAGAGGTTAAATTACTTTTTTCACTAAAAAAAAAAAAATTACTATTTTAGGAGAACCCAAGAAATGGGAATATCAGTACAAATACAATATCGATATGACAACCATTTTATATTCTTTGTGCCAACATTCTCAAAGCAATATAAACACGTGAAAGGAAAATTATACAGCCATACATGACTTACTACTAATCTTGAACAAACATAGTCTATAAGTGCAAAATCATAAGGCCTTTGCCTTTGCCTCAGTCTGGATTTTAAATATATATATGCCTTTGCCTCAATCTCTTTCATGTTAAAAGCCTTAGTCAGCTCCAAAATATCTCTAAATTAGACTGATTAAGCATGAAAAATGCAAGTATCAATAGATTATAAACCATGGCAGTTTGTCAAAACATTGAATATCAAAAAGGAAATGGGATTCACAAGTTATAATGCAGTCAGGACATAAAATAAAATAAAAAAATCAACATAAAACTTAATTAGTGATTATGTCTTGGCATAATTAGAAATCAACCATATATCTTGGCAGCTTCCACGATGATTCTGGACAGCTCCAGTGATGGTGGAAGACCTTCAACAGCAGCCAAACAGAAACGTTGGTTCCCACAGCAGTAATGACAGTTATAGTAGCACAAGGAATCCGAACTCAACGAACTCAAGGGCAGAAACAGCTCAGGGCAGTGGACGTTGAATATGATTAGGACGGCAACAGGGAAGTAGCAACTCACCCCCGCTAGTGGCTCCAATCACAGCAACTCCAAATCGACGGCAGCAGCGGCTTGAACGGCAGCGGCGACGGAAGCTCAGTGACAGTCGTGGCTCCAGCGACAAGCCTTTGTAGCGGTGGCGACAGATCGACGGCTCAGGGTGAGGGAAGCTCGACGGCGCACAGCGACACGAGCACGACAGCGGCTCCTCGCAGCTTCGTGGGTGGTGACGGCGACGAGCCTGGCTTCGACGGCAGCGATCGTGGGTAGCTCCTCTCGAATCTGTCTCTCTCTCTCTCTCTCTCTCTCTCTCTCTCTCTCATGTGCGACACGACGGCAGCATTCGACGGCAGGGAGGACGACTTTCCGTAGCTCTGAAGGTGGCAATAGTTGCAGTGGCGCTGCGGTGGTGACGGCTGGGCAGGCCTTTCCTCTCTTCTCTTCTTCTCCCGATCCCTCTTCTCTCTATAGTGGCTGCTTTTGTTTGTATGTTGAAGGAGGGTGAGGTTGCGGCTGTTAGGGTTAGAAACTGGGGAAATTAGGATTTTCTGAGTTAATTTGGGGATTTTAGAATTTAGGGTTAGAAATTAGGGATGTTACAGTGAGTGGTGATGGTGCAGAATCTTCTCTGATTTGGGGGTGGCGCGAAGAAGGGAAAAACTAAGGTGGGGTTTTATTTTTTCATTTTAATTTTGGTTAAGTGTTTGTATGTGTATCATTTGCTGAATATTGAAAAAAAATTTACTAAGTGTTGAATATTTGATTTGAGATATATTAGGCAACACTTTTAAAGTGCACCTGAAACTTGATAAATAGGTTACTCTTTAAAAGTGTACTCTTTGGTGTAAAAAGTGAACCTATAGCTTTTAAGATAAGGCTACGCTTTATAAGTGATATTTATAATACCTAAGGCTACACTTTTCAAGTGATGCTACAAATGTGTTTTCTATTCTCTTACAAAAAGGAAACACGGAGAAAAGTGTAGCCTATTCTAGGAATAGGCTACGCTTTTCAAATGTAACCTAAAAAAAGTGTGGCTGAATGGGTGTTTTTCTTGTAGTGAGTTGATAAAAACCACTCAATTGAGCACAAGATAAACCATAAAATAGTGGTTTATCACTTACTACGCTGGACACATGGCTAAATAGTTTCGCTTTTTTTTTTGGCACTTAAACCACTGCAAAAAGGGTTTAAAATGGCATTTATATTACGACGGTTCTTTAATTATAGTGTTTTATGGAGTTGCCATAATTAATTTGCATAAAATGGTGGTTTTTGTTGATTTCGGCGGTTTTAAACCGCCATTATTTGGGTCATATTTCCATTATTTACAAAAATCCCAAACTCTCTCTGATTCAACCCGAACGCGCTGCCACGCACTGTGTTTCTCTAAGGTAACGATGCTACCACTGGGATCTACTTCGGCGCAATCTGCTCCAGTGACGACTTTCTCCGACGATGATATCCTCTGCAGCGTTCTCCTTCGACTAGAATCTCTTCGCCATTCACCGCCGTCATTCATCTCCTTGGTGCTGGTTTCAATGAGCTTTTACGATTTTGTTCTGGTTTTGATCTAAAGGTTAGGCATCACCCCTTATCTCCTCGCTGCTTTATTTATCACCTCGCTGCTGTAACATTGTTGTTGCCTTTAGCAAGCTTTTGCAATTTTCTTCCGCTTTCTCTGTCACTTCTGCGATTACATCCTCGCTCTCACAATCGAAAACTTCCTCGAGCACTGCCTCCAGATTGTCGTATTCAAGTTCAGCAAGGCCAAGTCAATCCACCATGCCAAGTTCCTCATTCGCCAATACCACATTAGGTCTTCCTTTCTTCTTTTCACTTTTTTCCAAAATTTGGAGATTTTAAATTCCTAATTTTCTCTCAATAGTTGTTTATTTTTGGTTACTGTCAAATTAAAATTCTAATTTCCTTAGTTTCTAAGCTTTCTAATAAGATTTTCTCACATTAGATTAACCTCTCAGTATAATTTCTCTTTGATATATAAAATTTTGTTCATCAAGCTATTGTGCTGCAAGTTTCTTCTCATTTTTGTCGATAACAAGGTCTCTTTTAATTTTTCAATTCTCTTAATTTTATTCATCTAACTACTCTACATTTACCATGATTTGTTTTGTTTACTGATTTCTGTAGCTGTTGTATGTGAATTCAGATAAAGATCTGTTCATTTTGCAGCTAACAATTTTTTTTTTATTGAGGAAGTGACACACAAAGTAGAGAAGGTTGTGAGTGAGGCTTAATCTGGAAAAGCAAAAGCTTCTGTATGTAAATTCTTTGAAATTATTGGCTATGAGTTTCTCCTTCCATCGATCGAGATTTTTAGGTTTTATGAGGGAAGGTTTTCAAGCATTTTGCTTATTCAATTCTACTTATTAATTATGAGTTTATTGATCATTCTGACATGCTTGTTAGGGTATTAGAAATTATTTTTGCTATTATGAATAGTGGTGAAATTTTTGAGTTATAAGAAATTGTTTTTGAATCAGAGTTATTTAAGATTGGAAAAGAACATGGTTTTTTTGTTTATAATTTTGAACACAGTAGCATTAAGCACATCACTATTGCCTTAGCTTGATTATGTTGTCTCTTGAGTCTTAAGAGTGAAGCTTCCATTTTTGGTGCATCCAATTTGGTAATATAATTATCTTTTGTTTAGTATAATTATGATGTATAATGCATGTCTTTTTTATGAGATAAGAATATAATGAAAAACGTATTATTTTTGCTTGGAGGAAATGATTTTTTTATTTGTACAATGAAAAAGCATGATGAATATAATCCCATCATTTCCATTTCTCTTTAATTAGTGATCTCTAATCACTATTCTCAAATTACTACTACTCTTGTAAATGAATGAGCTAGCTAAACAAAAGAAAGGTTCCATTAAGAGGGACATAATATATGGTGTGTTATGTGAATGATCTTGTAATATCTAATCCGATTAGGATGCTCTTTTAATTAGTTAGGGCACAATAATGCACTAGTGAATGAATCGTCTTTAATTTTATGTTAGTAGGCATTCTAAACTTTCTTATTTTTTCCATTTTACGTTGTCTTCTTCGCAAGTAAATAAGTTTAATTGATTGAGTTTTGTAACATGTTTATTCTGATGAGCAGATAAATGTCGGTCAAGAATTACTAAAAATTTTTTTTTTTCCTAAATCAACATCGTAAAGTATAGTCTTAACCGACGAGATTTTTGCTAATCACCGCTAATCAAAGTTAAAATGTGTGTCACAAATAAAATCAATAATCGGGAATGAAATTTCGGGTCATTTTTCCTAGGAGTTAACACAAAATGCACATCATTGGTTAGAATTTTCTTGGAATTTTTGAAGTTGAGAGCAAGAAAAATAAATAACTAGAAATTAGAACAATAAACAACTAGCAAGAATTGACAATTAATCAATATAAAAGGTCTTGGTTAGGGGTGAGAATCGGAATTTCTATCCTCATTGTCTTTCCCAAGTGTGATGGTAAAGGCTCGTTGCTCTCACTTAGTTATCCTCTAACAATTGAAGAAAAGTCAAGTGAACACAATTAACTTTAGCTCACAAGTGCTAGTTACTTTAGGGTGAGAGACTTGAGTTGGTGAGGTTCAAGCTAATTAGCAATCTTTAATTACCAATCAACACTTAAGTATAACATTTCAAGAGGCTCCAATTACTCAACCCCAAACCAAGCAAGAAAATCTACTCCATGATGATGGATGAAGTTTCCTCAAACACTTGGTGAAGAAAGATAAAAGACATGATAAAAATAAGAAAATAATCCAATTCAAGTTACCATTAACAATAATCAACAATAACAAAACAAGCAATAACAATGGATATGAAAATAACTCAATGCATTAACAAAATTCAAGGTTAACAAGATCCGAACTATGAGTTCAAGATAACCAAATTAAAAAGAGTACTAAGGGAATTAAAGAACAAAATTATAAGGAAAATAACTAGGAATGAAGGTAGTAGCAGTTTCTCTCAAGATTCGATTGAAAGTAAACTTAGAAAACCAAAACCCTAGAGAGAAGTAAGAGTTTCTCTCTCTAGAATTTAAAAACTAATAAAAAAACTAAAAATAAGTCAAAGTGTGTGTCCCTACTACATCCCAACCTCTTATCTTCATTTTCAAGCTTGAAACTGGGCCAAAAGCATCCCGAAAATCGCCCCCAGCGTATTCCCTTTATTGCAGCACGTGACGCTCGTCACGCATACGCGTCAGCCACGCGTACGCGTCGCTTGGACGAAGCTCCTGGTCACGCGTATGCATCAGTCATGCGTACGCATCGGTTGGAAGATGGCGTGATCACGCGTAAGCTTCAGCCACACGCATGTGTCGGTTCTAGCTTCTCAAATCTTCAATTTCTGGTTTTCCTTCCTCTTTAGCATGCTTCAACTCCATCCTCCATGCCATTCCAGCCCTATAACCCTGAGATCACTCAACAAACACATCACGGCATCGAATGGTAATATGAGAGGATTAAAAATTAGTAATTTAAAGGCCTAGGAAGCATGTTTTCAATCATAGCACAAAATTCGGAAGGAAACTTAAAAACATGCAAATTATATGGATAAATGTTAGTAAAGTTGATAAAATCCACTCGATTCGATTCAAAATAAGTTATAAAATAGTGGTTTATCACATCCTGTGAGTATGTTTAGTCTAATCCCTAAGGCACTAATTTGTTGATCCAATGCTAATTAAATTTATTAATTTTGCAGATTGATATTTTCGCTTTAGTCCTTTGTCTTTAGTCACTTAAAGAAGCATCTTTGGGCTTGCCTGAGCATGAATGAGAGGTTGGTTGGTCTTTGGCATCATATAATGAACCTCATCCATCGAAAGATTTCATTCAAACTCAGGTTGTCTCTCTTTGTTTTTTATGAATGTGCTTCTGCAATAATCTGTTTATGTTAAAGAATGTCACAGGAAGTAAATAGTCAATTTAAATACCTGGAAAGTTTTGCTCGTCGGTTTGCAACTTCAAGGCACCATAATGTGAATTATTATTCTAGGGCATGAGATCAAAGAATGATGATCCTTCCATGACTTAAGCAGGTATTAGCTGAATTTTATTGAAACTTTTATTTTTAGCGGATTTCAAAGGAACCACTTGCTTAAGCTTAGAAAGGGCCTTAATATTTGTAGATTGATTGTCATAAGATGAAAATGGGTAGAAAAGAAAGTTAGCTTTGGTAGTCTGTACTTTTAACCACAATCCCAACTTAGGCCTTGGCTTATTATGCTTCTTCTATATCTCCATTTTTGTTCTTTTTTTATTTTCTTTCTTAACGTGCTTGATAAAGTTTTTGGATTTTATATTACTTTTTAATATAGATGATGTCTAATGGAAGTGTTAAAAAGTTATGCCTTGGCTTATGAAACTGCACTCGTGAAAAATTGTTTTTACTGTCCATGTGTTTATAATTTATCAAAGTTTCTATCTTTTTCCAAATTATATATGGGAATAACATTTCTATGATAAGCAGTCCTTTTGGACAGAGTCTGATAAATCATCTATATCTTCTTTCAGAAGTAAGTTTTTAGCAATGCTTTTTGTTTCTAAGAGAAGTAATAAGAAGTTGCTGCATTACCTATCTGATATCTTAATTTGATTAATAATTTAGTTTAAGAAAAATCTTGTTACAAATTGAAACAGAATAATAATCAGATCCAAGACATAAATGGTAGTAGAATAGATAGAGATATGAGAGAAACACAAAGCATTATAATTATATATTATTTTCCTTTCCATCAACATAATAGTAACATCAAGAATTCACATGCATATCTGAACCGAACCCCTAACATAAAAGATATGATGAATGCATTGAGATATAACAAGAAGATAGTACCTCTGACAGGGAAAATGCATGCTAGTGTTGGTTACTGTACCCCCAAAAAAGAAAAAAAAAGCCTCTTAGTTTGTTAATTAATTAATTAATTAATTTCTAGAACTGGAAGGTTTTTTCTGATGAGAGGATGAGGTTGATCCAACAATGAGATCAAGAATGGTGCTAGGATCATCATTGGTTGTGTTGTTGTTAGCCTTTGAAAGGTTCTGCTTAAGTTCAGAGAGCAATGCTTGATTCTCTTGGTTGAAAAGTTGTGCTTTCTTCCTTAGCCTCTCATTCTCTTTCATAATGTCACTGTTTTGGTAGTACTAATTTGAGTTCACTCTTTCTATGCTATATCCAAAAACAACGAACAACACACTACTATTAAGGTTGGTATTGGTATTGTTTGTTGGAAATGACATGCTATCTTTTTTGCCAATTGCTCTGCTATTTCACACACTAAATCCTTACATGAAGTTTTTCCTTTGATATTGAAAACTGATTTCCCTTTGAATGATAATGTTCTATTATAACTAAATTATGCATACCTTTTACAAGTAAAAGGTGAACCTGTAAAACCCCGACAAATGCCAAATAATTAATAAATTAATTTTAAACAAAGAGGATTAAAAAATTAGAAATTTATAATTTGGGAGAGTAAAAATAATTAGGATACGAATTAAAGCACTAATCTTAAAGGTTTTGACCCAAAGTTGAGCCAACGGGCTAAAATAATTGAACCAGGCTTCACCGGGCCAAAGCCCACATTATTTAAACTCACACTTAACCCATTCTGTTTGATTTTGAAATGATTTGATACTGAAAATAGTTGAGAAGAGCTTGATAAATGGTTTGGTTGGGAAGAGTTTGATAAATGGTTTAGAGGAGATACTGCTGAAATTTTTATAAAACTTTGAGTTATATATTTTGGGATTTTTAAACGGAATTAAAAGAATGGATTGTTGAAGTTAATTTGAGACTTTTATTTTGGTGAAAAGGAGCTTTATGAAAGAGAAATGAATTCGAATTATTTTTAAAGAAAGATTTTGATATTTGAAACACCTGGGCAGTACGCAAGGGTTGTGACTTAGTCCCATTTGCTCTATGTCAAGATTTTAAGAAAGTTGTGATTTTGAATGTGAGTTTTGACCTGGCAAGGATCATGGTGGTGTATCGCTTGTCCGGTGTCGCAATGTCTGTGGGATCATGGTGGTGTACCGCTCACAAATGGTGGGATCGTGGTTATTTATCGCTCATGAGTGTCTGTTTTCAATTGAAAATCTTGCGAGAATTGTGGTTGTGTACCTTTCGCAATGGTGGGGATCGTGGTGGTGTACCGCTCACCGATTTTCAAGAGGACGATATCCGAGTTAGCTACCGGATATGTCAGATTCTAGCAAAGTAACCGACACCTGAGTTCATGGCCAATAGGACAGGCATGCATCATATTGCATTTGTTTGCTATTGTTTGAGTGTGCTTAATTGTTTTGGTTTGCCTACCTGATAAATTATGTTTAACTGATAACTGTGATACTTGTTGTAACTGTTCTTTAAATGTGTTTGCCTTATATTTGTTTGTGTTTGTCTTTGATTTTTTGTTTTGAGTATTTGGTGGTGGATTGATGATAACAGTGATGGTAATTTGATTTGATTTGGGCCAGAGGCCGAGATTTGATTATATATTGGGCCGGAGGCCGTGATTGGTTATGTTTGGGCCCGGAGGCCGTGATTTGTTATGTTTGAGCCCGGAGGCCGTGATTGGTGAGTTTTTAGATTGATTGACCCTTTGGTATGTATTGAAATGTTATGCGAATTGTCGAGATTTGAACTTTTTATAAGAAAAGATATGAAGTTGGTTTTTCTTGTACTATCAATTGCTGTGGTTTAAAAATGATTCATAAAACAAATGAAGATCTCTGTTTTCAAAATCCATTCTTCTTTTTTATATGTATCCTCTTATAACAATTCTTAAACCCTCTACTGAGAACCAGCGAGGACGATGTTCTCACCCCTACAGACTTCTCTTTTCAGGATGGACAAGGAAGCTTGCAGAGTTTTTGCTAAGTTCTTAGATATGCTATTTTTGTTTATATACATATGTTATAGATTTTCCAAGCCTTTATTATTATAATCTTTTAAGAGGGATAGGAGTTGTATGTTTTGTAGGTATACTATATTTATAAGCTACCTATGTAAGAAGTTTTGTTTATATGTATATGCTTGTTTGTTTTCAAGATAAAATATTTTTCAAGTTTCTCAAAGAAAACAGCAATACGGTTTCGAGTCAAAAGCTCTTATTTTATTATTAAATATATGATGTCGTCGTAATACTCCTCGCTATCAGAGTGACGCAACTAGAAGCGTGACACTCTGATAATAAGGGTGTTATAATATATATATATATATATATATATATATATATATCATGCAAAGAGTATATAAAAACTATAATAAAGCCTGAAATTATGTAAACAACTAAAGCACAAATAAACACAAAAGGAATTCAAAGTATCAACAATTTAAAATAACATCATTAGCCAATAATCCTCCTTCACACTTAAGTCTTGCACGGTCTCCCAACCATGCATGATGATCATAGGGAAGGTATGCTCTATGCATATCCACCTTTAGCTGGTGGATGTTACGACTGCTACGGCTGATGTATTAACAAAGCCTGCTCGCCATCTCCATGATATTTGGGGTCCTCCATGGGCTCAGGTGAGTCAGCAGGGATGGGCCCAGGCTCTCCTCCATCGAGCTTCGCCGCAATCAACTGAAATCACCGCGAATTGCAGCGCTCACTCTGGAGGACCTCTTGAAGTAACTCGTAAACCAAGCTGAATAAGCGCTAGTTAGGATGTGCTGCTACCGATGGTGGTGGTGCTGCTGATGGTGGTGGTGCTGCTGATGATGCTGCTGCCCAGCCTTCTTCCTCTTTGACCCCGCTGCCCTGTCTCATCCCAAAAACCGAATGAAATAGACCGTTGTCCCTCCGAGACACGGAAAAGGATGTCATCCGACTTCCTTGGCACTCAAGCGGCATTGGCCAACTTCATGACAAAGGTTGGAATGAAAATGTTGTATTTCTTTTGTTGGTTCACCTTCCACATCGACTCTTTCATCAGTGGTAGAACAACCACCTTCTTTCCTTCCAGGATCGTCCAAACCATAATAGCCACGTTCATTAGGATATGAGTCGAGTGAGTGCTTAGCAATAAATTGTTGAAAACTATTAGCTACCACACCTGGGCCTCAAGAGTCAAGTCAGTCATCCATATGCTTATTGGCATAGATTTATTGTCAGGACTATATTCCCATTGAGCATCTGGATGAGAAATCCTTTCCAAAACTGGATCCAATGGAAGGAGACCTTTTACATAGTCCACTTTAATTTTCTTGAATGCGTCCTGATTGGTAGGCAAGTGTGTAATTTGCAAGAAGGCTTCCAGTGCCGTGGTTGGGATAACAATCTGTTTTTCTCTACGGAAAATTGAGTCTAGGGCGCTATGGTGGAAGTTGCCATAGAACTCCTTGACAATGGTTTCATTGATCTCCACCAGGGCACTCTCTAAAAATCCCCACTAAAATAAAGCTAGGCGATCATGCACACATGATGCCAAGTTCTCAAGGATGTTCAATTTCCTTTCCTGATGCAATTTTCGAGTGGCAAGGCACTTAAAGTATTCTTCTGCCTCTTTGTTGCAGAAGATGGTATGGTGAGATGCAGTACTCGGAGCCACAGGCTCAATAGAGGACACAGCGGGCTTCTTCCATTTTCGGTGCATCCTGAAAAAAATAGAGAATACTTAGAAAATGCATCTGTAATGTGAATATAACCCCAAAGAAAAGTTAAGAACAAATGCATGTGTAATGTGAATTTAGAAAATGCATGGATATGTAAAAAGTCAGTCTTGGATAGTTAGGAATGTGCATTAAGGTTGAATAGATTGTTGTAGGTTAGGCGGAAGTTTAAACTAATCAAAGATTCAAATTCTTAGTCCACGCAATCAAATACAATCTTACTTTATCCCTAACCCTATTACAACCCTCAAAAAGCCTTCTTGATGATTGTATGCATTCATAGAATACTTGTTGATTGTTAGATGAAAAACAAGTCTTAAAAAACAAGCCTAGAAGAGAATTGAGTGAATAAACCTTAAACACTAAAGCGTTTAGAGTGTATACACATCCGGTACGGGTTTGATTGCTTAATTCTATGTTCCCTTTTGCTCATGAGACTTTATCTTATAAGTTTACAAAATTTTCTTGGACTTGAATCAATTGTGGAGAATGAATTGAATATTATCATTTTTTGCCCTTTATGTTTATTAATGTTCTTGGATTTTGATTTATTTGTAACCAAGTGAAATTAGGTAAGATAGAGTAGATAATTACATGTAGATAGTTTGTATCTAATAAGTGTGTTTTTCCTTGATCCTTTTCCATAGTACTTAGCATGAGGACATTCTATTGTTTAAGTGTGAAGGAATTGATAAATTGATATTTGTGATAATTTGGCTTGAAATGAGTGGAATTGATCAATTTAACTTGCACTTATTCATTAAAATTGCATGCCTTTGTGAATCTTCTCTCAATTGAGCTTGATTGTTAAAACATGTTTTTTATGATTAAAATTTCCAAATTTAATTCACTTTTCTTACATTCGATGCATTGATATGTTTGTTTGAGTGATTTCAGGACTAAAAGGCAAGGATGGCTTGAAGAAATGGAAAAGGGATAAGTATTGTTTTGGTCCCTAAAGTTTAGGGTCAAAATCAAATTCGTCCCCAATGTTATTTTGGATTTAAAATCGTCTCCAATGTTTCATTTTGTATTAAAATCGTCCTTTTTAATAAAACTTTTAATTTTATTACTAAATTACCCCTAATAAAAAAATATAACATAAAAAAAAGAAAGAATGTGGACGGGGGAGAAAGGAAGGGGGAAGAGGGGAAGGGAAGATGACGGGAAAGAAGAAGAAGGGGAAGGGGGGATGGCGCCGGCCACTGCCACTGCTAGGGAGAGAGCTCGCCGTTGTGCTTCTCCACTACCGCTGCTGCTACTGACCTCGTCGCCACTGCACCTCGCCGATTTTGCTTCTACTTCTGCTTTGGCTTCTACTTCTGCTTCAGCTTCCGATTCAGCTTCTGCTTCCGATTTGGCTTCCGCTTCTGCTTCTGCTTCTTCTGATTCTGCTTCTGCTTCTACTTCTACGTCTACTTCTACTTCTAATTCGGCTTCTGCTTCTTCCAATTCTGCTTCTGCTTCTGTGTCTGCTTCTACTTCCGCTTTTAATTTTGATTTGTTATTTTTCTGATGTCATTGTTGTTGTGTGTTGATTTTATTTTTGTTTCTGAATTTGAATAATGTGTTATTGTTGGTGTTGAATATTGTGTTCTTAAATCTGATTATTGGTATTTGGTGGGAGTAAGGGAGGTGGTGGTTGATGAGCGGATAATTTATACGCTTTTTGACATTGTTTTTAGTATGTTTTTAGTAGGATCTAGTTACTTTTAGGGATGTTTTCATTAGTTTTTATGTTAAATTCACATTTCTGGACTTTACTATAAGTTTGTGTATTTTTCTGTAATTTCAGGTATTTTCTAGCTGAAATTGACGGACTTGAGCAAAAATCAGATTCAGAGGTTGAAGAAGGACTGCTGATGCTGTTAGATTCTGACCTCCCTGCACTCAAAGTGGATTTTCTGGAGCTACAAAACTCGAAATGGCGCGCTTCCAATTGCGTTGGAAAGTAGACATCCAGGGCTTTCCAGAAATGTATAATAGTCCATACTTTGCCCAAGTTTAGATGACGCAAACTGGCGTTTAACGCCAGCTCTCTGCCCAATTCTGGCGTCCAGCGCCAGAAACAAGTTGCAAAGTGGAGTTCAACGCCCAAACTGGCACAAAAGCTGGCGTTCAACTCCAAGAATGACCTCTCCACGTGTAGACTTCAAGCTCAGTCCAAGCACATACCAAGTGGGCCTCGAAAGTGGACTTATGCATCAATTACTTACTTCTGTAAACCCTAGTGACTAGTTTATTATAAATAGAACTTTTTATCATTATATTAGTAGTCTTGGTTACTCCGGTTCCCCTCTGGGGCCGAGACCAATGAACTCCATTATCACTTATGTATTTTCAATGGTAGAGTTTCTGCACTCCATAGATTAAGGTGTGGAGCTCTGCTGTTCCTCAAAGATTAATGCAAAGTACTACTGTTTTCTATTCAATTCACTTGTTCCGCTTCTAAGATATTCATTCGCACTTCAACCTGAATGTGATGAACGTGACAATCATCATCATTCCCTATGAACGTGTGCCTGACAACCACTTTCGTTCTACATTAGATTGAATGAGTATCTCTTATATCTCTTAATCAGAATCTTCGTGGTATAAGCTAGATTGATGGCGGCATTCATGAGGGTCCGGAAAGTCTAAACCTTGTCCGTGGTATTCCGAGTTGGACTCTGGGATTGAATGACTGTGATGAACTCCAAACTCGCGAGTGCTGGGCGTAGTGACAGACGCAAAAGGATAGTAAATCCTATTCCAGTATGATCGAGAACCTCCAAGATGATTAGCCATGCAGTGACAGTGCATCGGACCATTTTCACAGAGAGGAATAGGATGCAACCAACGACAAGGGTGATGCCTCCAGACGATTAGCCGTGCTGTGACAGAGCATTTGGACCATTTTCCCGAGAGAGATCGAAAGTAGCCATTGGCACCGGTGACATCCTTACATAAAGCCAGCCATAGAAAGGAGTAAGATTGATTGGATGAAGACAGTGGGAAAGCAGAGGTTCAGAGGAACGAATGCATCTCCATACGCTTATCTGAAATTCTCACCAATGAGTTACATAAGTATTTCTATCCTTATTTTATTAATTAATTTCGAAAACCCCATTATTATTTTATATCCGCCTGACTGAGATTTACAAGGTGACCATAGCTTGCTTCATACCAACAATCTCCGTGGGATTCGACCCTTACTCACGTAAGGTATTACTTAGACGACCCAATGCACTTGCTGGTTAGTTGTGCGAAGTTGTGAACCATGGTATTGGCATCGTGTTTTTGGTGCCATTGCCAGGGAAAGAAAGAGCAATGAATTTTACATAATCAAAGTGTAATCACAATTTCGTCCACCAAGTTTTTGGCGCCGTTGCCGGGGATTGTTCGAGTTTGGACAACTGACGGTTCATCTTGTTGCTCAGATTAGGTAATTTTCTTTTTGTTTTGTTTTCAAAATTTTTTCAAAAATCTTTCAAAAATTTCTCCTTTGTTTTCGAAAAAAAAAAAAATTAAAAAAAAATGTTTTCAAAAATATTTTTTTCTTCAGAATTTTTAAGAATGAATTCTAGAGTTTCATGAAGCTTGTTGAAGCATGCTGGCTGTAAAGCCATGTCTAAATTCATTTGGACTGAGGCTTCTAATTTGTTATCAAGAGCAAGCTAGTTGTTGCTAATCCACCTGCTGCTGTTCCTGATTTACATACTAAAGCTTGGCTGGCTATTAAGCCATGCCTAACCCTTTGATTGGAGCTTTAGACTTAAAAGCATGAGATTCCTGGAATTCATATTAAAAATTTTGGAATCCTTATTTTTTTTTTCATAATAATTTTTGAAAAAATTAAAAGAAAATACAAAAAAATTATAAAATCATAAAAATCAAAAAAATATTTTTTGTGTTTCTTGTTTGAGTCATGTGTCACGTTATAAGTTTGGTGTCAATTGCATGTGCATCTTGCATTTTTCGAAAATTTTCATGCATTCATAGTGTTCTTCATGATCTTCAAGTTGTTCTTGGTAAGTCTTCTTGTTTGATCTTTGCATTTGCATGTTTTGTGTCTTTTCTTGTTTTTCATATGCATTCTTGAATTCTTAGTGCCTAAGCATTAAAGATTTCTAAGTTTGGTGTCTTGCATGTTTTCTTTGCATTAAAAATTTTTCAAAAATGTGTTCTTGATGTTCATCATGATCTTCATAGTGTTCTTGGTGTTCATCTTGACATTCATAGCATTCTTGCATGCATTCATTATTTTGATCCATAACTTTCATGCATTGCATTATTTTTCTTGTTTTTCTCTCTCATCATAAAAATTCAAAAATAAAAAAAATCTTTCCCTTTTTCTCTCTTAAAATTTCGAAAATTAGATTTGACTTTTTCAAAAATTTTTAAAATCTAGTTGTTTTTGTGAGTCAAATCAAATTTTCAATTTAAAAATCTCATCTTTTTCAAAATCTTTTTCAAAAATCAAAGCTTTTTCATTTTTCTTAAGCTATTTTCGAAAATAACAATAACAATTAATGTTTTGATTCAAAAATTTCAAGTTTGTTACTTACTTGTTAAGAAAGATTCAAACTTTAAGTTCTAGAATCATATCTTGTGATTTCTTGTGAATCAAGTCATTAATTGTGATTTTAAAAATCAAATCTTTTTCAAAAACTAATTTAAAAAATATCTTCTTATCTTATCTTTTTCAAAAATTTGATTTCAAAACATCTTTTCTAACTTCCTAACTTCTTATCTTTTCAAAATTTGTTTCAACTAACTAACTAACTTTTTGTTTGTTTCTTATCTTTTTCAAAACCACCTAACTAACTCTCTCTCTCTCTCTAATTTTCGAAAATATCTCCCTCTTTTTCAAAATTTCTTTTTAATTAAACTAATTATTTTATTTTTTATTTGAATTTTCAAAAAACTACTAACCCTTTTCAAAATTATTTTTCGAAAATTACTAACTCTTTTTCAAAAATTATTTTCGAAAATCCTCTTCCTCTCTCATCTTATTCTATTTATTTATTCATCTACTAACAATTCATCGCACCCAAATTCAAACCCCCTCTTCCATCTGTGTATGAATTTCTTCTTCTTCTTTTCTTCCACTCACCTAAAGGGAACCTCTATACTCGGGTAAAAAGGATCCCTATTATTATTATTTTTCTGTGCCCTCTTCTTTGTCATATGAGCAGGAGCAGGGACAAGAACATCCTTGTTAAAGCAGATCCAGAACCTGAAAGGACTCTGAAGAGGAAACTAAGAGAAGCTAAATTACAACTATCCAGCAAGCACCTGTCAGAAATTTTTGAACAAGTAGAGGAGATGGCAGCCGAAAATAATAATAATGCAAGGAGGATGCTTGGTGACTTTACTGCACCTAATTCCAATTTATATGGAAGAAGCATCTCCATCCCTACCATTGGAGCAAACAATTTTGAGCTGAAACCTCAGCTAGTTTCTCTGATGCAGCAGAACTGCAAGTTTCATGGACTTCCATCTGAAGATCCTTTTCAGTTCTTAACCGAATTCTTGCAGATATGTGATACTGTTAAGACTAATGGAGTAGATCCTGAAGTCTACAGGCTCATGCTTTTCCCTTTTGCTGTAAGAGACAGAGCTAGAGTATGGTTGGACTCTCAACCCAGAGATAGCCTGAACTCTTGGGATAAGCTGGTCACGGCTTTCTTAGCCAAGTTCTTTCCTCCTCAAAAGCTGAGCAAGCTTAGAGTGGATGTTCAGACCTTCAGACAGAAGGAAGGTGAATCCCTCTATGAAGCTTGGGAAAGATACAAGCAGCTGACCAAAAAGTGTCCTTCTGACATGCTTTCAGAATGGACCATCCTGGATATATTCTATGATGGTTTATCTGAGCTATCAAAGATGTCATTGGACACTTCTGCAGGTGGATCCATTCACCTAAAGAAAACACCTGCAAAAGCCCAAGAACTCATTGACATGGTTGCTAATAACCAGTTCATGTACACTTCTGAGAGGAATCCTGTGAGTAATGGGACGCCTATGAAGAAGGGAGTTCTTGAAATTGATACTCTAAATGCCATATTGGCTCAGAACAAAATATTGACTCAGCAAGTCAATATGATTTCTCAGAGTCTAAATGGAATGCAAGCTGCATCCAACAGTACTCAAGAGGCTTCTTATGCAGAAGAAGCTTATGATCTTGAAAACCCTGCAATAGCAGAGGTGAATTACTTAGGTGAACCTTATGGAAACACCTATAACCCATCATGGAGAAATCATCCAAATCTCTCATGGAAGGATCAAAGGCCTCAACAAGGCTTTAATAATGGTGGAAGAAACAGGTTTAACAATAATAAACCTTTTCCATCATCCACTCAGCAACAGACAGAGAACTCTGAACAAAATACTTCTAATTTAGCAAACTTAGTTTCTGATCTATCCAAGGCCACTGTAAGTTTCATGAATGAAACAAGGTCTTCCATTAGAAATTTGGAAGCACAAGTGGGCCAGCTGAGTAAAAGAATCACTGAAATCCATCCTAGTACTCTCCCAAGCAATACAGAAGAGAATCCAAAAGGAGAGTGCAAGGCCATCGACATAAGCACCATGGCCGAACCTGTAAGGGAAGGAGAGGACGTGAATCCCAAGGGGGAAGACCCCCTGGGATGTCCAGTGATCAATAAGGAGTTTCCCTCTGAGGAACCAAAGGAATCTGAGACTCATCTAGAGACCATAGAGATTTTATTGAACCTCCTTATGCCATTCATGAGCTCTGATGAGTATTCCTCTTCTGAAGAGAATGAGGATGTCACTGAAGAGCAAACTGCCAAGTTTCTTGGTGCAATCATGAAGCTGAATGCCAAATTATTTGGTATTGAAACTTGGGAAGATGAACCTCCCTTGTTCACCAATGAACTAAGTGATCTGGATCAACTGACATTGCCTCAGAAGAGACAGGATCCTGGAAAGTTCATAATACCTTGTACCATAGGCACCATGATCTTTAAGGCTCTGTGTGACCTTGGTTCAGGAATAAACCTCATGCACCTCTCTGTAATAGAGAAACTGGGAATCTATGGGGTGCAAGCTGCTAAAATCTCATTAGAGATGGCAGATAATTCAAGAAAACAGGCTTATGGATAAGTAGAGGACGTGTTAGTAAAGGTTGAAGGCCTTTACATCCCTGCTGATTTCATAGTCTTAGATACTGGAAAGGAAGAGGATGAATCCATCATCCTAGGAAGACCTTTCCTAGCCACAGCAAGAGCTGTGATTGACGTGGACAGAGGAGAATTTATCCTTCAAATAAATAAGGACAACCTTGTGTTTACAACTCAAGGATCTCTCTCTGCATCTATGGAGAGGAAGCAGAAAAAGCTTCTCTCAAAGCAGAGTCAAACAAAGCCCCCACAGTCAAACTCTAAGTTTGGTTTTGGGAGGCCACAACCAAACTCTAAGTTTGGTGTTGAACTCCCATATCCAAACTCTAAGTTTGTTGTTGGAGAGTCTCAACAATGCTCTGAACATCTGTGAGGCTCCATGAGAGCCCACTGTCAAGCTATTGACATTAAAGAAGTGCTTATTGGGAGGAAACCCAATTTTTATTTATCTAACTATATTTTTCTTAGTTATATGTCTTTATAGGTTCATATCATGTGGAGTCACAAAATAAATATAAAAATTGAAAACGAAATAAAAAACAGCAGAAGAAAAATCACACCCTGGAGGAAGACCTTACTGGCGTTTAAACGCCAGTAAGAAGCATGTTTTGGGCGTTCAACGCCAAAACAGAGCATGGTTCTGGCGCTGAACACCAGAAATAGGCAGCATCTAGGCGTTTGAACGCCAGAAACGCACCCTGGAGAAGAGCTGGCGCTGAACGCCCAGAACAAGCATGGTTCTGGCGTTCAACGCCAGAAATGGGCTACAAATGGGCGTTCAACGCCCAGAACAAGCACCAATCTGGCGCTGAATGCCCAGAGTTGTGTGCAAAGACATTTTGCATGCCTAATTTGGTGCAAGGTTGTAAATCCTTGAACACCTCAGGATCTGTGGACCCCACAGGATCACCTCAGGATCTGTGGACCCCACAGGATCCCCACCTACCTCCACTCACTTCTTCTCACCCCTCTTTCACACAATCCCATAAACACTCTTCCCCAAAACCCCTCACCAATCACCTCAATCTCTCTTCCCCATCACCTCTTCACCACTCACATCCATCCACTCTTCCCCATAAACCTACCTCATAAACTCCACCTACCTTCAAAATTCAAAACCAATTTCCCACCCAAACCCACCCTAAATGGCCGAACCTAACACCCTCTCCCCCCACTATATATAGCCCTCCATTCTACCTCATTTTTCATACAACACAACCCTCTCTTCTCTTCTTGGCCAAAACACACCTCCCCCCTCTTCTCCATATTTTCTTCTTCTTCATCTAATTCTTTCTTTTCTTGCTCGAGGGCGAGCAATATTCTAAGTTTAGTGTGGTAAAAGCATAAGATTTTTGTTTTTCCATTACCATTGATGGCACCTAAGACTGGAGAATCCTCTAGAAAAGGAAAAGGGAAGACAAAAGCTTCCACCTCCGAGTCATGGGAGATGGAAAGGTTCATCTCCAAAGCCCATCAAGACCACTTCTATGATGTTGTGGCCAAGAAGAAGGTGATCCCTGAGGTCCCTTTCAAACTCAAAAGAAATGAGTATCCGGAGATCCGACATGAAATTCAAAGAAGAGGTTGGGAAGTTCTAACAAATCCCATCCAACAAGTCGGCATCCTAATGGTTCAAGAGTTCTATGCCAATGCATGGATCACCAAGAACCATGATCAAAGTAAGAACCCGGATCCAAAGAACTATGTTACAATGGTTCGGGGGAAATACTTAGATTTTAGTCCGGAAAATGTGAGGTTGGCGTTCAACTTGCCAAACATGGAAGAGAACGCACGCCCCTATACAAGGAGAGTCAACTTTGATCAAAGGTTGGACCAAGTCCTCATGGACATATGTGTAGAAGGAGCTCAATGGAAGATTGACTCAAAAGGCAAACCGGTTCAACTAAGAAGACTGGACCTTAAGCCTGTAGCTAGAGGATGGTTGGAGTTCATTCAATGCTCAATCATTCCCACTAGCAACCGGTCTGAAGTTACTATAGACCGGGCCATCATGATCCATAGCATCATGATTGGAGAAGAGGTGGAAGTTCATGAGATTATACCTCAAGAACTCTACAAGGTGGCTGACAAGTCCTCCACTATGGCAAGGTTAGCCTTTCCTCACCTCATTTTCCACCTATGCAATTCGGCTGGGGTTGACATAGAGGGAGATATCCTCATTAAAGAGGACAAGCCCATCACTAAGAAAAAGATGGAGCAAGCAAGAGAGCCCATTCATGGAGCTCAAGAGGCGTATAAAGCTCATCACCATGAGATCCCGGAGATGCCTCAAATGCATTTTCCTCCATAAAACTATTGGGAGCAAATCAACACCTCCCTAGGAGAATTGAGTTCCAATATGGGACAACTAAGGGTGGAACATCAAGAGCACTCCATCATCCTTCATGAAATAAGAGAAAATAAAAAAGCAATGAGGGAGGAGCAACAAAGACAAGGAAGAGACATAGAAGAGCTCAAGGACATCATTGGTTCCTCAAGAAGGAAACGCCATCATCACTAAGGTGGATTCATTCCTTGTTCTTATTTCTTCTATTTTTCGTTTTCTATGTTATGTGCTTATCTATGTTTGTGTCTTCATTACATGATCATTAGTAGTTAGTAACTATGTCTTAAAGTTATGAATGTCCTATGAATCCATCACCTCTCTTAAATAAAAAATGTTTTAATTCAAAAGAACAAGAAGTACATGAGTTTTGAATTTATCCTTGAACTTAGCTTAATTATATTGATGTGGTGACAATGCTTCTTGTTTTCTAAATGTATGCTTGAACAATGCATATGTCTTTTGAAGTTGTTGTTTAAGAATGTTAAATATGTTGGCTCTTAAAAGAATGATGACTAGGAGACATGTTATTTGATAATCTGAAAAATCACAAAAATGATTCTTGAAGCAAGAAAAAGCAACAAAGAACAAAGCTTGCAGAAAAAAAATAGTCGAAAAAAAAATAGAAAGAAAAAGAAAAAGCAAGCAGAAAAAGCCAAAGCTCTTAAAACCAAGAGGCAAGAGCAAAAAGCCAATAACCCTTAAAACCAAAAGGCAAGGGTAAATAAAAAGGATCCCAAGGCTTTGAGCATCAGTGGATAGGAGGGCCTAAAGGAATAAAATCCTGGCCTAAGCGGCTAAATTAAGCTGTCCCTAAACCATGTGCTTGTGGCGTGTAGGTGTCAAGTGAAAACTTGAGACTGAGCGGTTAAAGTCAAGGTCCAAAAGCAAAAAAAGAGTGTGCTTAAGAACCCTGGACACCTCTAATTGGGGACTTTAGCAAAGCTGAGTCACAATCTGAAAAGGTTCACCCAATTATGTGTCTGTGGCATTTATGTATCCGGTGGTAATACTGGAAAACAAAGTGCTTAGGGCCACGGCCAAGACTCATAAAATAGCTGTGTTCAAGAATCATCATACTGAACTAGGAGAATCAATAACACTATCTAAACTTTGAGTTCCTATAGAGGCCAATCATTCTGAACCTCAATGGATAAAGTGAGATGCCAAAACTATTCAAGAGGCAAAAAGCTATAAGTCCCGCTCATCTGATTGGAGCTATGTTTCATTGATAGTTTGGAATTTATAGTATATTCTCTTCTTTTTATCCTATTTGATTTTCAGTTGCTTGGGGACAAGCAACAATTTAAGTTTGGTGTTGTGATGAGCGGATAATTTATACGCTTTTTGACATTGTTTTTAGTATGTTTTTAGTAGGATCTAGTTACTTTTAGGGATATTTTCATTAGTTTTTATGTTAAATTCACATTTCTGGACTTTACTATGAGTTTGTATTTTTTTCTGTGATTTCAGGTATTTTCTGGCTGAAATTGAGGGACTTGAGCAAAAATCAGATTCAGAGGTTGAAGAAGGACTGCTGATGCTGTTAGATTCTGACCTCCCTGCACTCAAAGTGGATTTTCTGGAGCTACAGAACTCGAAATGGCGCGGTTCGAATTGCGTTGGAAAGTAGACATCTAGGGCTTTCCAGAAATGTATAATAGTCCATACTTTGCCTAATTTTAGACGACGCAAACTGGCGTTCAACGCCAGCTCTCTGCCCAATTCTGGCGTCCAGCGCCAGAAACAAGTTGCAAAGTGGAGTTCAACGCCCAAACTGGCACAAAAGCTGGCGTTCAACTCCAAGAATGACCTCTCCACATGTAGACTTCAAGCTCAGTCCAAGCACACACCAAGTGGGCCCCGGAAGTGGATTTATGCATCAATTACTTACTTCTGTAAATCCTAGTGACTAGTTTATTATAAATAGAACTTTTTATCATTGTATTAGTAGTCTTGGTTACTCCGGTTCCCCTCTGGGGCCGAGACCAATGAACTCCATTATCACTTATGTATTTTCAACGGTAGAGTTTCTGCACTCCATAGATTAAGGTGTGGATCTCTGCTGTTCCTCAAAGATTAATGCAAAGTACTACTGTTTTCTATTCAATTCACTTGTTCCGCTTCTAAGATATTCATTCGCACTTCAACCTAAATGTGATGAACGTGACAATCATCATCATTCCCTATGAACGCGTGCCTGACAACCACTTTCGTTCTATATTAGATTGAATGAGTATCTCTTAGATCTCTTAATCAGAATCTTCGTGGTATAAGCTAGATTGATGGCGGCATTCATGAGGGCCCGGAAAGTCTAAACCTTGTCCGTGGTATTCCGAGTAGGACTCTGGGATTGAATGACTGTGATGAACTCCAAACTCGCGAGTGCTGGGTGTAGTGACAGACGCAAAAGGATAGTAAATCCTATTCCAGTATGATCGAGAACCTCCAAGATGATTAGCCATGCAGTGACAGCGCATCGGACCATTTTCACAGAGAGGAATAGGATGCAACCAACGACAAGGGTGATGCCTCCAGACGATTAGCCGTGCTGTGACAGAGCATTTGGACTATTTTCCCGAGAGAGATCGAAAGTAGCCATTGGCACCGGTGACATCCTTACATAAAGCCAGCCATAGAAAGGAGTAAGATTGATTGGATGAAGACAGCGGGAAAGCAGAGGTTCAGAGGAACGAATGCATCTCCATACGCTTATCTGAAATTCTCACCAATGAGTTACATAAGTATTTCTATCCTTATTTTATTAATTAATTTCGAAAACCCCATTACTATTTTATATCCGCCTGACTGAGATTTACAAGGTGACCATAGCTTGCTTCATACCAACAATCTCCGTGGGATTCGACCCTTACTCACGTAAGGTATTACTTGGACGACCCAGTGCACTTGCTGATTAGTTGTGCGAAGTTGTGAACCATGGTATTGGCATCGTGTTTTTGGTGCCATTGCCAGGGAAAGAAAGAGCAATGAATTTTACATAATCAAAGTGTAATCACAATTTCGTCCACCAGTGGTAGTGGAGGGTATTTTTGTCTGTAAAAAGTCAAAAGCATGATTTTAATACAAAATAAAACGTTGGAGACAATTTTAAATCCAAAATAACGTTGGGGACGAATTTGGTTTTGACCCTAAATCTTAGGGACCAAAATAATACTTATCCTAATAGAAAAAAACATGCAAAAGTGGAGAATTCATGAAGAAACAAAGAAGAAAAAGATTTCGGAGTCGTGCACATGCACACACTTGTGTGTACGCATAAGAGGAATTTTTGGCTTGTGTGCAATTCGTGTGTACGCTAATGCATTTGCATCTTACTTAGTTAATTAGTTAGTTTATGGCTTTATTTCATCAATTTCAGTCAATAATCAAGTGGTTTCATTGCTAATCATCACTTATTGGTACATAAAGGAAATCATTAAACATTATGTTGAATTTGTGTCATTTATGAATATATGAGCTTGAATTATAAATTTGTATATTTGATGATTATTGATGGTGACAAGGGCCATACTTTGATGCAAGTTTGTTTATTGATTTCTTGTTACAAGGGAATAGAAGTTAATAAAGCAAGGAGCATGAAGAAGCATGTGTTGAAGGCAACGAATGAAAAAAAGCATGCAACGTAAATCCAAGGAAGCATGCAATTAATCAATAAAGCAAATCAAGAATGAAGCAAGCAAGGCTCGAACCATCACCCTAGGACTTGTTGTGGCACTTCAAGCGCCACCTAGAGGGAGATTTTGTGAAGCGTTGGACAATTCAAGCTCCTTCGATACAAGGCTACACAAGGAAGCAATCTTAGGCACCAATAGGGGCACTTTAAGCGCCCAAATTAGCGCTTGAAGCGCCCTTGGCAACCCACTTCCAGGGCACCAAGTTGGTGCTTCATTGGTGGCACCTTAGTCGCCTAACTTGGCGCCTCAAGCGCCCATGTTCCTCCTCCCTAGGGCACTAATGTTCGGACTTTTGATGGTATAGAATTTCACACAAATGAATGAATTCTCGTTGCAAGTATAGTTCTACACCAACAAAGAATTCTCACATGCAAAAATTTGGTTGTCACAAGTAACAAACCCTAAATAAGAAATAACCGAAGTATTTAGACTCCGGGTCGTCTCACAAGGAATTGCAATGAAGTGTATGCTTATTGGCTATGAAGGGGACAAGGGATTTTGTTTATAAGGGTTGGAAAATAAATGGCAAGAAAAGTAAATCAAGCAAGCAATTAAAGAAAGCAAAATAAGGAAAAGCAATTAATAAAGAGAGACATTCATGGCAAGAATTGAGATCATAGGCCTTCCATCATAGTCACTAATAACAATAATTAACAAGAATTTATCTTATTACGTCATCCCCAACGATGGAAGAAGATATAGGTTATCTTCCATGAGAGAAAGTCTAACAAGACTAGCTAATCTCAATCCAAAAGTCCTAATCAACTCACTAATTGGATTAGCAAGAGATTAGAGTCAATGGAAATGATATTAACTAACAACTCTAGATCACCAACATAAGTTGGATTTTCATGGCTCAAGATTGCCTAATTACTCTTTCCAAGCCAAGAATGCTCAAAATCTACTCTAACATCCAACCAAGCATTTTGTCAAATACTTGGAAGATATAAAAGGAAAGAATAATAAATGATAAGAAATAGTAAAATCTACCAACTACAAATTACAAGGAGACAAGATCAACAACTCAAATTCACAATAAAAGACATCAAACATCAATTACATTAATAGAAAATCCAAATCCAACAAGTGTTCATCAATCCTAAACAAAGAGGCATGAAAAGGAAAATTAGCAAGAGGAAATAAGAAGATTACATCACTAGAGCATGAAAATGTAGAAGAAACAAGATGAGAACAATAATCAAAACCTAGATCTAAGATGGAATTTAGTCTAAGAACCCTAATTCTAGAGAGAAGAGGGAGCTTCTCTCTCTAGAAACTAACTACATGATGCTATACTACAAAAAAGTGCTCTCCCTTTGCCCAAGCTTAAATTCTGCATGAAATAGCATCAGAAATGAGTTGGATTGGGCCCAAAGTGCTTCAGAAATTGCCCTCAGCAATTTCACCTTAAGTGGGCCACGTGTAGCATCGGTGTGCATGCATATAGTGCGCGTGCGCGCCTCTAAACGCAAAGCAACTATGGAAAATTTTATATCATTTCAAAGCCCCGAATGTTAGCTTTCCAACGCAACTAGAACCGCCTCATTTGGACCTCTGTAGCTCAAGTTATGGTTGATTGAGTGCGAAGAGGTCAGGCTTGACAGCTTTGCGGTTCCTTCATTTCTTCATGAGTTCTCCCACTTTGCATGCTTTTCTCCTCACTTCTTTCTTCCAATACTTGCCTTATGAACCTGAAATCACTCAACAAACATATCAAGGCATCGAATGGAATTAAAGTGAATTGAATTTAGCTATTTTAAGGCCTAAAAAATATGTTTTCACACTTAAGCACAAATCTATGAAGAATTGCAAAACCATGCTATTTCATTGAATAAATGTAAGAAAAGTTGATAAAATCCCCCAAATTAAGCACAAGATAAACCACAAAATCGGAGTTTATCAAATCTCCTCACACTTAAACTAAGCATGTCCTCATGTTAAAAATAAAGAAGGACAAGAAAAGGGTTATGAACATTTATTCAATGCAAATAAACTATATACACCTATCTATATGAATGCAACTAAATGCAAAATGATTCTACCTACTTGGTTAAAAGTAAGTCAATCCCCAAGAACACATGAGCACATGTAGGGCTAAGTAGTATGATGATTCATGAATCTACCAATTTGAATATCAAAATAAAGCACAAATAGACTTGCAAGAAGAAAAGCTCATGAAAGCCGGGAACAAGGAATTGAGCATCGAACCCTCACCGGAAGTGTATCCGCTCTAGTCGCTCAAGTGTATAGGGTCGATCACTCTATTCTCTTCTAATCATGCTTTCCATGATTTGTTTTTCATCAAACAATCAACAATTATTCAATGCATGCATACATTCATCATAAGGACTTGTTCATAGGTTGTAATGGAGGTAGGGTAAAGGTGAGGGTGCATATGGTCAAGTGAGTTTGGAATTTGAATCTTTGATTAACCTAAGCTCTCACCAAACACATATAACAACCTATACAATTCTAATACACGACCTAGCTACCCATGATTCCCACTTTTTTTTTTCACATACTCATGCATTCTTTTTAATTCACCACACATATGCATTGATTTTAATTAAACTTTACTTTGGGGCATTTTTGTCCCCTTTTTATTTCTTTTTCTCTTTTTTTCTCTTATATATATATATGTTCTTTTTTTTCTTTTTCTTTATCTTTTTTTTTCTAAAGTATATACAAACATATCAATGCATATGGTTTTACATATGGTGCATGAATATGTACCCGATTCCCAATATTTTTAACAAAAATAAAAATTACACTTTTACCTCAACCAATGTCCCAAGTTTCCCATGCCCAAATGATACACACTCTCACTAGCCTAAGCTAATCAAAGATCCAAATTAAGGACATTTATTATTTTTCACTTAGGGGTAGTGATGTGCTAACATTAAGAACAAAAGAGTTTAAATAGGCTCAAACGTGGCTAACAATAGTTGATGAAAGGTAGGCTATTTGGGTAAGTGAGCTAAATGAAATGATGGCCTCAATCATATAAATGCATGTATACATGGAATAATGGACATAAAGAATCAAACAAATCAAAGATTACAATCATAGAAAGAGAATAATGCACACAAGAATGGAAATAAGTGGTTATAAGATGTAACCACACAATTGGGCTCAAAACTTATATGCTTGTGTTCTTAGCTCAAAAACCATGTTCCAAAATAAATTCTTCAAGTAAGTTCAACAAAATTTTTTTCAAATTGGTAGGGTGCCCTAGAACAATTTTTTTTTCTTGGAAAAGAAATCATCACCCTAACCAAGTAGTCCTAACATAAAAAGAAATGGTAAAATATGTACAAATTCTAACTAACATGCAATCTATCATGCAATGCAACAACTAATCTAACAAAGGAAATCAAGAATTGGTGTTGAAAGAAAGAAATTGTTACCCATGGAGATCGGTCAGGCGACCTCCCCACACTTAGAAATTTGCACCGTCCTCAGTGCATGCAAAGAAGAGCAAGGTGGATGGGTTGCTACAATTGATGAGCTCCTTCAAAAGGTTGTGCGGATGAACTTGTTTGTTGCCCCATTAGAAGCTTTTCCTTTCTTTCTTTTGGTGGGCAACCTTAAAGGGAAGAAAAAGAAAGAAAATTAAGCCTATAACAAAGACATTAAAGCAAATAGAACATAGGCGGGGGCTAATGCTAAATAAGAATAGGGTCCTCACTACATGGTAGCTACAACATGTGAGTGAGAAAATAATGTAAGCTAAGACATATTAACTAACACTTGATGCAAGAGTATAGTCAAAGCATGAAGAGCACTCAAAAGCATCAAGTTCGACAAGAAAGAGTGGGTCATGAAAGGCATGTAAGCTCATATCAATGCACAAAGAATATAAGAGTCATACAAGATTAAGCATTGAATTAGAAATTTCACTACCCATCAATATCAAACAAGTCAAGAAGCATCAAGATTAACCAAGAAATTCTCAACAATCGAGTAAGAGCATTCAACACCATTATTCAAATAAGAAGCTCAAAAAATAGAAGGTAAAAACAAGTTATAAAAACAAAATGGAAATGCAAAGAATAAAAATATGCAAATGCAATGGACAAAAGAAAATGGAAGATGAGAAAAAAACTCTTTTTTTTTACTACGCGGACGCGTCATGCACGCCCACGCGCCGATGCGCAGATTGGCAGAGGGACGCGTACGCGCCATGTGCGCGCACACATGGGTGAGATTATGCGCGGGGCACAGTGTCAGCCCAAGGTTGGCCCAACTCTTTGGAACATGTACCAGGAGGGTAGGTGGCGCTATCGGCACATACGCGCACAGCGTGTGCTGTGCGAGCGCATTGCGCAATTAGCATCAAGGACGCGTACGCGCCAGGTGCGCGTACGCGCGGGTTGGTTTGTGCCTCAGGCATGGTGCTGGCGAAGATTAGGCGCAACTCTCGGGTCAATGTATGGAAGGATGAAATTTTTCAATCCACGCGTACGCGCACATGGCGCGTGCGCGTGGATGGGTGAAAATGCTTAATGCACGCGTACGCGTGTAGTGCGCGTAAGTGTGGATGATGCTCTGTTTTTTAAAATTTTTCTACGTTTTTGCACCAATCCAAGCATTCTAAACCTCCAAAAAGCTACCAAAACACCAGAAAACCTGATTTAACCTACTAAACTACCAATTATACTCAACAAACTCAACAAAACATGAAATTAAACTAATTACCAATATGTACAAAAGGGAAAAATGAAAAGAATTTACCATGGTGGGGTGTCTCCCACCTAGCACTTTTGTTTATTGTCCTTAAGTTGGACTTATGGGGAGCTCCTCTTAAGGTGGCTTGTGCTTGAAGCTATCCTTGAACATCCACCAATTCTTGAATCTCCAATAAGCTCTAGTCTTCAAAGATGATAACTCCAAGCCTTGATGGAGTTTCACACAAGCCATGGGCTCCCAAATTTGATTCTCCTTGTGCGATCCGGGATCCCACACTTTGTTTTGACACTCATCTTCAAACTGATCATCATGATTCCAATTGGGTGGCATGACCTTAGAATTCTCAATTAAGCATCCAAACATTCTCCTAGACCCATGCAATTTGGTTCTACACCAACCATTGCTATTCAACTTCAAGCATGCAACTATCATGAACTTAGAGTGATGTGTCCAACCACTACACAACTCTCTCATACTCTTAACTCCACAAAGATCTCTAAGTTGACCATCATTTTCAATCAAACCATATTCAACTGAGAAAGCAAAGCTTAGGGATAAGAATTTTACCCACTTGAATGTTGTGTTGGATGGTGACTTAAGAAGGGGAACCTCCCCACACTTAGCCAATGCGAGGTCCATTCCCTTGTGGTCTTTCTTGGCTACCTCCACCTCTTCACAAGCTTCTTCAATTTCAACCTCTTCCTCTTGGTAGCTTCTTTCCAATTCAATCTCTTCTTCATTGCTTACCAAGGGTATGAGAGGTGAGGTATCTTCTTCTTTGGCCTCAATTTCAAGCCCAATGGGAGAGGATTCAATTGTAGATAGGAACTCCTCAATGATTGAATCCATCTCTTGATCAACCACTTCAAAGTCTTCAATCATGATATGCTTTGGAGGTTGTATACCCTCCTCAACATCAATATCAAGCTTCTTGAAAGAGGGCTCTATAATGATACATTCCCATGGACTTCCAACATCTCCTAGGTTTTCAACTACTCCTTCTGGCTCCATTATCTCATCTTCCTCCCCTTGTGGCAATTCTTGCTTCAACTCCTCTTCTTCACCTTGAAGCTCTAAACTCACTCCCTTACTATGCTCATTGGTTGCTTCTCCACATTCGTCAATGGGAGTGCCTTGGTTGCTTAGGCTTAGTCGGGAGGAGACCATGTTGCTAACGGCTTCTACCATGATAGCCATCTTGGCTTCTAGCTCCTTAAACTCCTTTTCTGTCCCCTCTTATTGCCTTAGGATATGAGACTCAAGGTCCCGTAATTCTTGCGTGAGGGTGTCATCAGGGGGTGGTGGTGGAAGAGAGGGTTCATTGTTTGAGGGGAAGGCATTATAGTTGGAAGGTGGTTCATTTTGGTAAGGGTATGGAGTTGGTGTATATTGAGGTGGCTCTTGAGAGTAATTGTGTTAGAATTGTGGTGGTTCCATGTGTGGTTCATATGGTTCATAAGGTGGTTAGTATGGTGGATAAGAATTAGGGTCATAATGAGGTGTTTGGTGGTAGGGGGCTTGTGAGTAAGGTGGTTCAAAGTCATGTTGAGGGGGTGGTTCATAGGCATTTGGTGGTGGTTGTTGACAATCACAATAAAGGTCACCACATCCATTAGATTGATATGCATTAGGATTAAGATTATACCCATAAGAATCCAGAGGTTGTTGTTGCCAAGAAAGTTGATCAGTCCCTTGAGGCTCCTCCCATCTTTAATTGTTCCATCCTTGATGCACATCCTTATTGTAGCTTTCATTCCCTACAACATAATTTGAGCCAAACTCATAGCCAAAGGGGTGAGAATTCATAATAGCAAAGAAAAACATAAGCTACAAAAATAAGCAACAAGTCCTAAGCCTAACAAAAGCTAACAAACAAGCAAAAGACAAACATATTCATATATTCACAATAGCCAATAATATAACATCATTGCAACTCCCCGGCAACGACGCCATTTTGATGTTCAGACTTTTGATGGTATAGAATTTTACACAAATGAATGAATTCTCGTTGCAAGTATAGTTCTACACCAACAAAGAATCCTCACATGCAAAATTTTGGTTGTCACAAGTAACAAACCCCAAATAAGAAATAACCGAAGTATTTAGACTCCGGGTCGTCTCACAAGGAATTGCAATGAAGTGTATGCTTATTGGCTATGAAGGGGACAAGGGGTTTTGTTTATAAGGGGCGAAAAATAAATGGCAAGAAAAGTAAATCAAGCAAGCAGTTAAAGAAAGCAAAATAAGGAAAAGCAATTAATAAAGAAAGACATTCATAGCAAGAATTGAGATCATAGGCATTCCATCATAGTCACTAATAACAATAATTAACAAGAATTTATCTTATTACGTCATCCCCAACGATGGAAGAAGATATAGGTTATCTTCCATGAGAGAAAGTCTAACAAGACTATCTAATCTCAATCCAAAAGTCCTAATCAACTCACTAATTGGATTAGCAAGAGATTAGAGTCAATGGAAATGATATTAACTAACAACTCTAGATCACCAACATAAGTTGGGTTTTCATGGCTCAAGATTGCCTAATTACTCTTTCTAAGCCAAGAATGCTCAAAATCTACTCTAACATCCAACCAAGCATTTTGTCAAACACTTGGAAGGCAAAAGCATAATAAATGATAAGAAATAGTAAAATCTACCAACTACAAATTGCAAGGAGACAAGATCAACAACTCAAATTCACAATAAAAGACATCAAACATCAATTACATTAATAAAAAATCCAAATCCAACAAGTGTTCATCAATCCTAAACAAAGAGGCATGAAAAGGAAAATTAGCAAGAGGGAACAAGAAGATTACATCACTAGAGCATGAAAATGTAGAAGAAACAAGATGAGAACAATAATCAAAACCTAGATCTAAGATGAAATTTAGTCTAAGAACCCTAATTCTAGAGAGAAGAGGGAGCTTCTCTCTCTAGAAACTAACTACATGATGCTATACTACAAAAAAGTGCTCTCCCTTTGCCCAAGCTTAAATTCTGCATGAAATAGCATCAGAAATGAGTTGGATTGGGCCCAAAGTACTTCAGAAATCGCCCCCAGCGATTTCACCTTTAGTGGGCCACGTGCAGCATCGGCGCGCACGTGTACAGTGCACGTGTACGCCCGTAAACGCGAAGCAAATGATGCACGGAAAACTTGTCTCAAAACAAATTTCCTTCGGCAAGTGTACCGAATTTGTCGTCAAGTAAAAACTCACAATAGAGTGAGGTCGAATCCCACAAGGATTGATTGATCAAGCAACTTTAATTAGAGGACTGTTCTAGTTGAGCGAATCCAGAATTTGAGTTGAGAATTGCAGAAAATAAAATGGCGGGAAGGTAATTGACAGGAAAGTAAATGCTAGAATTATAGATCTGAAAGTAAATGACTGAAGGTAAATTGCAGAATTATAAATGGGAATGGGGGAATTGCTCATTAAAGTAAATAACAGAAATTAAAGAGAATGGGTAAGATCAGAAATGGGGAGTTTATTGGGCTTAGGAGATGTTGCATTCTCCGGATCAATTTTATTTTCATCTCTTCCTCAATCAATGCACTCATTGATCTCCTTGGCAATCTTAAGTGATTGAATTACAATTTCTTGTAATTCAATCTCTCAAATCTTGATCAATAGCCAATTCCTTGGTCAATTTCTCATGAGAAGAGATGAAGTATGGTCACTGATTATACCACATGCATTTCCCAAACCAAGTGTTGAGAGGATTATAGTCACATATCCATCCAAACCCAATTTGGTCCAGCATGAGAAAGCATTTCTAGCATGATCTCTTCATTCCTCTTTCAAGGTTCAGAAGAGATCCAAGTATGAATAGCTTCTTTTTCAAGATAACTACTCAATTGGATGAAGATCGAAAGCTTTCAAGTAAAATCAAGAGAAAAGATAGAAGAAGAATAATGAAAACTAGTATTGATCCATCAAATTACAACAGAGCTCCCTAACCCAATGACAGGGGTTTAGTTGTTCATAGCTCTGGAAAATGAAAACAAAGATGGAGAATACATGATGAAAACTTAGAAGTGCAGAGAAAGTAAATACAGAGAGTAGTTCCTATGCTAAGAGTCTCCCTATAATTTCCAACTCTCTAAAATATTTCAAAGCTACTCCTATATATACTACTCTTCTGTTCTTCTAGTTGATTCTTCAAGTCTTGGGCCTTTGGATCTTGAGTTTGAAGCAGTTCTCTTCTTCATTGGGCTTAGCTTTTACTTGCAGAGAGAAAGTATGAAGTGGGCAGGGGCTTTGGCTCAGGAAGTTAGTGGTGTTAACGTTCAGTGAAAATATGGGTTTGAGAACGTTAGTGACAATCACCTTTTTCACTAACGTTCCTCACCAAAGTTAAAAGCCACGTTAACCTCAACGTTAGTGGCACAAACGTTGCCACTAACGTTTCCACTATGTCCTTCGCACACGTTATTGGGACTCAATTTTCCCAATAACGTTGAGAAGCTTCCCCCTTCCCTACGTTAGAGTCCACGTTAACTTAGTTAACGTGGCTCTTTTAATGTAGGCTTGCCATCCTTCGAGAACGTTAGTGACACTTACCATTGTCACTAACGTTCCAAATTGCCCCTATTTTCCACGTTAGAGTCCACGTTAACTAGGTTAACGTGGCTTCTAACGTGGCCTTGCTAGCCATCTCCAACGTTAGTGACAAAGTTGAGTGTCACTAACGTTGGCTCATCTTTCCCTTATCCACGTTAGCTTCCACGTTAACTAAGTTAACGTGGGATTTAATGTGGCTCATGGTGGCATGTGTGGCTCCTTCCAACGTTAGTGACAATGTTGGGTGTCACTAACGTTGGCGATCACCTTCTTTCTTCACGTTAGCTTCCATGTTAACTAGGTTAACGTGGGAGTCAACGTGGCTCATTGGGGGCTTGTGTTCTTCCAATGTTAGTGACAATGTTGGGTGTCACTAACGTTGTCGACCACTTTGTTCCTTCACGTTAGCTTCCACGTTAACTAGGTTAACGTGGGAGTTAACTTGGCTTAATGTGCTTTGGCTAACGTTAGTGACAATGTTGAGTGTCACTAACGTTGGCTCCCCCTCTTTCTTCTTAACGTTAGAGGCCACGTTAACTAAGTTAACATGGACTCTAACGTGGCCACTCATGATCTTAGTCCAACGTTAGTGATAATGTTAAGTGTCACAAACGTTGGCTCCATTTCTTTACTTCCACGTTAGAGTTCACGTTAACTTAGTTAACGTGACTCTTAACGTGGGCAATGATGGCTTCGAGAGCATTATTGGCAATCACTTTTCTCATTAACTTTGTAAGTTACTCCCATTCCACGTTAGTGTAACTAACGTAGCCACTAATGTGGTTCTTCTTTGCTTCCTTTGTCCTGAAATCAAGCAATAACGTGCATCAAAGTTCTAGTCCAAGTCATGGGAAATGCAACATCCAATTTTGTCCTTAAATTTATGCAAAATCCTCATGAAATCATGTAAAGTACACAGTGTATGCTTGAATCAAGATGTAAGTGAATATCTACCCAAAACTAGCTTATTTCCTAAGGAAATGCATGAAACTACCCTAAAAACAGTAAATAAAAGGTCAGTAAAACTGGCCAAAATGCCCTGGCATCAGTAAATATAGAAAATTTTAAATCATTTCAAAGCCCCGGATGTTAGCTTTCCAACGCAACTGGAACCGCCTCATTTGGACCTCTGTAGCTCAAGTTATGGTCGATTGAGTGTGAAGAGGTCAGGCTTGACAGCTTTGCAGTTCCTTCATTTCTTCATGAGTTCTCCCACTTTGCTTACTTTTCTCCTCACTTCTTCCATCCAATACTTGCCTTATGAACATGAAATCACTCAAAAAAACATATCAAGGCATCGAATGGAATTAAAGTGAATTGAAATTAGCTATTTTAAGGCCTAAAAAATATGTTTTCACACTTAAGCATAAATCTAGAGAGAATTGCAAAACCATGCTATTTCATTGAATAAATGTGAGAAAAGTTGATAAAATTCTCCAAATTAAGCACAAGATAAACCACAAAAAACATGGTGTCACATACATGGCACCTTAGGTGCCCACTTCCATGCCTCAAATGCCCTCCTTCAACACCTCCAGGACCATCAAAGTTTGTGCTTCAATGGTGGCGCCTCAGGCGCCTAACTTGGCGCCTCAAGCACCCATGTTTCTCCTCTCCAGGGCACCCACTTCCATGCCTCAAGCACCCTCCTTCAACACTTCCAGGACCACCAAAGTTTGTGTTTCATTGGTGGTGCCTTAGGATCCCAAATTGAAGTTTGATTCATCACCTCCAGGGCCACCAATTCTAGGCAATCAAGTATGGCGCCTTAGGTGCCCAAACCCACGCCTCAAGCGCCCTCCTTTATCATGCTTCCAGGGCACCTAGTTTGGACATCATACATGGCGCTTTAAGCGCCCAAATAGGAACCTCAAATGCCCAAGTTTACATGCCTTCCAGGGAGCAAGTTTTGTGCCTCAATTTGGAGCCTCAAGCGCCCCCTCTCATGCCATCATCCAGGGATCAATTTTGGCCAAACAAAAAGTGCATCAAGCACCCAAATTGGCGCCTCAAACTCCATTCCTTGTGCCATCCTCCAGAGACATCATTTAGTGCCAAACTTGGCGCCTTAAGCGCCAATCAAGGAAGAAAATTGTAAAGCGCTGAAAATTTCAAGCACCTTCGAAGGCCATATCTCAAGCAAGCAACCAAGACAAGCTTCAAAGTAGCGCCTCAAGCGCCTACTCTTCAAGTTTCAATCACCAATCCTCTGAAGCATGCTTTGGTGTCATGCAAAGTGTGTCATGCAAAGTGTGCCACAAAGTGAGCCACACTTTCTCAAGGAGCACAGCATTCTAGCTCTAAGTGATTCTAGAGCCCAAGTAAACAAGCCCACAACAAGCCAAAGTTTAAAGACCCAATTGATGACTGTAGAATGTGGGATGGGGTAAATTGTAAATTTAAGTTAGAAAGGGGGGTGAGTGCTATAAAAAAGGGGTTTTCCGTAGCTAGTTTAGGGGGTTACACACTACACTTCACTTATACTTCACTTATTTCTCCTTTTGTAATTCCTAGAGCAATGACCCACTAATTCTCCCTCATTGAGGAGAAGAGTTCTGTTAAGTTCTAATGGAATGCACTTTTTGATTCTCTAATTTCAATTTATGTATTAATGTTTCTACGAGAGATTTTCGTTGTGAAATTCTAAATGATTCAAATGCATTGGAAGATGGTTTGAATCTGGGTTGAGTTTTGTGATTCACTGGAAGGTTGATTCATGAAACTAAGCTTGAAAATCTTCTCTCTCAATTCTCTTTGATTCTCAATTTAGTTTTGATATGTGACATTTAATCAACCAAATTCAAGATCTAGATAATTGTAAGGCACTAAATCAGAGACCTATCTTCACCTCTTCTCATGAGCAATTGATTAAGGAATTGGCAATTGATTAAGTCAAGAGAAATTGAATCACCAAGGAATTAGGGTTCAATTACTTATGATTTGCCAGAGAATAATAATTGCATGGTTGAGATAAAGTTGAGATCTAACATTCAAAAGGAATTAACATCTCTAATCCTCAATGCTTTCCAACATATAATCTTCTCAATTTCTACTTTCTGTTGCCAATTTACACTTCAATTCAATTCCATTACGGAGATCTAATTCTTGCTTATGTTCATAGTTCCATTATTGCTTCTAGTAATTTATAATTCAGTCATTTACTTTTCCTCTCTTTGATTCTGTTTAATTTCCCTCATTTAATTCCTTGCTCTATAATTTTCAGTCATTTACTTCATTGCTAAGCTCTTAGTTACATGCTATTATGTTGATTGAATCTCCCTGAATTGGGTTTGTTTAACTAGAATAGCCAATTGATTAAAGTTGCTTGTTCTATCAATCCTCATGGGAACGATAACCAACTCACTGTGGTGTTACTTGATATGATCCGATGCACTTGTAATACAAAAAAATTAATTTTACGTAATTACCGGCAAGTATACCAGGTCGTATCAAGTAGTAATACTCACAAGAGTGAGGTCGATCTCATGGATATTAGTGGATTAAGCAATTTTAGTTAAATGGTAGTTTAGTTAGACAAACAATTTGTGATTTCTTGGTGTATTCAACATGAAAATAAAATACAAAAATAATAATGACAAAGAATTGAAATGAATGAAAGTAAGAGAATGAAATAAATGATTGGAAATGTAAGAACGGAAACTTAAAGTGCAAGAAAATAAGAACTAAAATGTAAATGGTTAAAGCGTAAATTACAAGTAAGTAAGAGCTGGAATGTAAATGGCAGGAATTATAAATTGCAGGAATGTAAACAGGGAGATTGGGTAGTGGGTAATAAGAAACTCAAAGGAATAGAAGTGAAGATTTGTGATAGGTGAGACTGACGTTGGGATTTTTGCCAGTAAAGAAGTTCATAAAAACAGTCGCGTTGTAGATATAGTCTCTAAACCGACAGAAATCCCTTCGTACAAATGTTTTGGTTGTCACAAGTAACAAACCCCTTTAAAATTGATAACCGAGTATTTAGACCCCGGGTCGTCTTCTCAAGGAATTGCAGGGAAGTATGTTCTTATTATTGGTTATGGAGATTGTAAATTTGGGGTTTTGAGAATAGGGAGCAAGTAATTTAAATTGCAATTAAAATAAATAAATAACTGTAAAATAAAATTTTGGCAAGGTATGAGAAATTGGAAGTCCTAGCCCAGTTATCCTTATCAACAATAGTGAAAGTTGACTCTTGATTCCACTTAGTTAACCTTTATTAGAGCAAGGGAAGGTTAAGTGACTAATTAGTTTGATCTTCAAATCCTAGTTAATCCCTAAGGAAAGATTGGGATTATCGAAGTTTAGTTCAATTAGCAAAGATAACAATTATCACTTATGTTGAGTTAAGATAACTCCTGAGTTACTAATTTCTTAACCAAAGCCAAGAATGTAGAAAGCTAAATTAAATTCATAAATATCTGGAATACCTCAAATAAAATACATTCAAAGCAGTAAAATCTAACATGGAAAAGTTCATAAGCCAATTGGGCAACATAAATCAAATACAAATAAAAGCATTAGAGTTAATAAAAATAGAAGTGAAAGTAAATAGAAAGGGACATTGAACCTGGAATCGAGAGTCACTCCTAAAACTAAGAGAAGTCCTAAATCCTAATCCTAAGAGAGAGAGAGAGAGGAGAGAACCTCTCTCTCTAAAACTACATCTAAAACATGAAAAGTGAATTATGAGAGCCTCTTCTATGAATGGATGCAATCTCCCACTTTATAGTCTCTAATCTGTATTTTCTGGGTCGCGAACTGGGTCGAAAACAGCCCGGAAATCGCTGGAGAAGAATTCAAACACGCTCATTTCCGTCACTGCGACGTGGCCGCATGGAGCACGCGGTCGCGTCACCTAGCGTCAGGGTAACTATGGCATATTATATATCAAATCGAAGCCCCGGACGTTAGCTTTCCAAGGCAACTAGAACCGCGTCGTTTGGACCTCTGTGGCTAAAGTTATAGCCGTTTGAGTGCGAAGAGGTCAGGCTGGACAGCTTAGCAATTTCTCCAACTTCTTGTATTCCTTCCACTTTTGCATGCTTCCTTTCCATCCTCTGAGCCATTCCTGCCCTGTAATATCTGAAATCACTTAACACACATATCAAGGCATCTAATGGTGATAAGAGAGGATTAATATTAGCAATTATAAGTCCAAAGAAGCATGTTTTCAATCATAGCACATAATTAGGAAGGCAAATGTAAAACCATGCAAATAGTATGAATAAGTGGGTAAAGAGTTGATAAAATCCACTCAATTGAGCATAAGATAAACCATAAAATAGTGGTTTATCAACCTCCCCACACTTAAACACTAGCATGTCCTCATGCTAAGCTCAAGAGAAACTATAAAGATGAAGAGGAATGGTAGAATGTATGAAATGCAACCTATCTATATGAATGCAACTACATGCAAAATGTTTCTACCTACTTGGTTAAAAGTAAAAAAATCTTTTAAGAACAAATATGAATTGGATTTCACTAATTCAAATCATGAAAATGAAGTACAAATAGACTTGTAGAAGAAAATAGCTCATGAAAGCCGGGAACAAGGAATTGAGCATCGAACCCTCACTGGTAGTGTATACACTCTAATCACTCTAGTGTTTAAGGTTCGATTCTCTCGATTCTCTACTATCCTTGCTTTCTAAGGCTTGCTCTTCATCTAACAATCAACACAAATTTAATGCACAGATACACATATCAAGAGGTCTTTTAAGGATTGTAATGGGGTTAGGGTCAAGGTATGATTGTATTTGGCCAAGTGGACTAAAATCTGAATCCTTAATTAACTTAAACTTTCCACCTAACTTAAACAATCCATGTAATCATAATACAAAATCTAACTATCCATTAACCATGTTTTCCACATATTCATGCATTCTAATTTTAAGTACAGTACATATGCATTGCTTTCAACATTTACTTTGGGGCATTTTGTCCCCTTTTACTTATTTGCTCTTTTTTTTTCTCATTCATTTTTTTATTTATATATTATTGTTTTTTTTTTCTCAATGCATATGATTAATTTATTGAATGCATGAACATATCCTAAACATTTCTTTCACATTTTCAGAAAATTCTAACATACTCAATTCTCAAACCAGATGTTTCCAAACCCACTTTTCCCCACACTTAATTCATAAGCTTTCTCACTAGTCTAAGCTAACCAAGGATTCAAATTAAGGACATTATTGTTTTCCGCTTAGAGTTAATGATGTGCTAAAATAAAGAACAAAGGGGTAAAATAGGCTCAAATTGGTTTGCAAAGGATAATGAAGGGTAAGGCCATATGGATATGTAAGCTCAGTGAAACAAAGGCCTCAATCATATAAGTGCATGCATACATCAAATAATAGAAATATAGAATTAAGCAAGACAAAGATCACAATTTTAGAGAGAAAAATACACACTAAAACAAAATTTTGGTTGATAAAATGCAACCAATTCAAATAGTCTCAAAACTCTCACAGGTTTTGTGTGTTCGAGTTCTAAACCATGTTCCAGTATAATATCTCTTCAAACAAGTGTAACATTAAATTTTATTCAAATTAGTGAAATTCTCTAAAAGGTTTCTTGAAAAAGAAAATATTACTTTAACCAAGTGGTAAAATATGCACAAAAATCAAATAATCATGCAATCAAACATGCAAATGCAACAACTAACTACAAAGAAAAATTTAAACATTGGTGTTGAGACAAGAAAGTACTAACCCATGGAGATCGGTATCGACCTCCCCACACTTAAAGATTGCACCGTCCTCGGTGCATGCTGAGATGTGCAGGGGGACGGGTCTTCTCCAACTGATGCTTTCTTCCAAGGATTTTGCTGATGGACTTGTTTGTCTCCCCATGTGAACGTCTTCCGGTTCCCTTCCGGGTGGCCATCCTGAAAGAAAAAGGGAAGAAGAGTAACCCAGAAATAAAGATAGGAAAATAAATAAAACATGGGTTGGTTGATGCCAAATAATGAGGGTCTCAATTACATGGTAGCTACAATACGCAAGTGAGAAAACAATAGAAGCACATGGCATACCAGTGGTGCGAAAATTTGCAACAATGGAGAAGATAATGGGGAAGGAGAGATAATATAAATTCATATCAATGCAAGAGTAATATAGATATAAAAGATTGGCATTGATATAAATAATATTACTCAATGAAATAAGTCACTAAGCACCAAAAAAATACCAGAAAAGATGTAACAGTTGAATAAGAACATTTGAACACCAATAATAATTTTTAGAAAAATAAAAATATGCAATGAATGAAAGTATGCAAATAAATTAAATAAAATAGAATGGAAGTGAGAGAAAATAAGAAAGGAAGAAGAAATAAATAAGAAAAGATAAGAAGAATAAGGATTCGGAGAAGAAAAGATAAGAAAATTGGCACTAATCTGGATAGGTTGTGCGACGCTGGCGACGCGGACGCGTGGGGCACGCGATCGCGTGACTCGATTTGTGCTAGTGGCGTGAGTGCAGCCTCGCGGTCGCACAACTCTCTGTTCGAAACTTGGTATTGCCAAAATCCAAGGTGACGCGGTCGCGTAGGGCATGCGATCGCGTGAGTGGCCTTATTTCCAATATGACGCGGACGCGTGGGTCACTCGTTCGCGTGGGAGGCTTGGGTTTCCAGCACGAGTCCAGCCCAACTCCAGCTCAACTTTCTGCCAAACACCCTTTTTACGCCGATTTCAGGTGACGCGGCCGCGTGGGTGACGCGGTCGCGTGGGGTGATTTATGCCATTGGCACGCCTCCAGCGCTGCTCCTGTGAATCTCTCTGTTCATATTAATATTGTCTCCCATCTCCTTGCGACGCGGACGCGTCGCTGATGCGGTCGCGTCGCGTGCTCGCTTTTTTTTTTTATATCTGAAAAAAATGCAGAATGTAGTGTTAATATGAATGTGATGCAAAACTCCAGGTTCAATATAATAAAATAAAATAAAACTCAAAAACAAATAAAACTAAATAAAAATGAAAAATGAACGATCATACCATGGTGGGTTGTCTCCCACCTAGCACTTTTAGTTAAAGTCCTTAAGTTGGACGTTTGGTAAGCTCTTCTGTTATGGTGGCTTGTGCTTGAACTCATCCAGGAATCTCCACCAATGTTTGTATCTCCAGTCACCTCCGGGATCCCAAATTAGGCGCAGAAAGCCTTCAAGTAAGTTAAAGCAAGTGACAAGGCCCTAAGAGTGTTGATTGCCAGAATGAATTCCGGGGTCCCAAATCTTGCTGTTGCACCCGTCTTCTTGTTGATTATCATGATTCCATCCAGGTGGTTCAGCTTTAGAATTCTCACTGAAGCTTCCAAATAACTTCCTAGACCCATTCAGTTGAGCTTTACACCAACCTTTGCGTTTAAACTTAAAGCTTCCAACCATAATGAACCTTGCAGGACAATTCTTACCACTGGCCATCTTCCTCTTACTCTTAATGCCACAAAGAGCTCTAGGTTGACCATCCGTCTCCAGTAGCCCATATTCAAGTGGGATTAGAAAGCTAAGGGATATGAATTTTACCGACTTGAATGTTGTGAAGGATGGCAACTTAGGGGGAGGTGTTTTTAATGAAATTGCAAGCTCCACTGCCTTGTGCTCTTCTCTGATAATTACCACCTCTTTGCAAGCTTCTTCAATTTCAACCTCTTCCTCTTGGTAGCTTTCTTCCAATTCAATCTTCTCTTCATTGCTTTCCAAGGGCATGGGAGGTTGTGCTTCTTCTTCTTGAATATCCATCTCTTGATCAACCTCTTCCAAGTCTTCAACTGTGATATGCCTTGGAGGTTGTACACCCTCCTCAGCATCAATTTCAAACGTCTTGAAAGGGGGTTCTATGACTGGACTTTCCCATGGAGGTTCTGCATCTCCTAAGTCTTCAACCACTTCTTCTTCTTCAATAATTCCGGCTTCCTCTACTTGTTCCAGTACAAAGTCATGCTCCGTACTGTTCACTGGAGTTTCTAGTATCTCCTTCATACTACGTTCTTCATTAGATTGTCCACATGAAGCCATGGGGGTTCCTTGAGTGTCCGAATGTCGGGAAGCTAATTGACTCATTATTGCTTGCCCCAATTGATGAATGGTTGCCTGACATCGATCCACTATTTCCTTGAGACGATCCTTTGTCTCTTGATGCACTCGGCTTTCTTAAATAGGATCATAGTGCTCTTGGATTGATGGATATGGAGATGGTGAATATTGAAGTGGTGGTTCTTGTGAGTAATTGTGTTGGAATTGGGATGGTTCTATATATGGTTCATATGGCTTATAAGGTGGTTGGTATGGTGGTTGAGGGTTAGGGTCATATGGAGGTGAATGGCGGAAAGGGGCTTGTGAGTATGGTGGTCCAAAGTCATGTTGAGAAAAGGGTTTATAGGCATATGGTGGCGGTTGTTGATAGTCCATTGGAGGTGGTTGTTGCCATGAGGGTTGATCAAATCCTTGTGGCTCCTCCCATCTTTGATTGTTCCAACTTTGATGCCTGTTCTCATTGTAATTTCTTCTTCCTGCAACATTATTGTAACCAGACTCATAGCCAAAGGGGTGAGAGTTCATAGTATCAAATAAAAATTAAAAATGAAAATAAAAATAATTTTAAATTAAAAGGTTATTTAAATTTTGAATTTGAAAATTAAAATTTGAAATTTTGAATTTTAAATTTTTGAATTTTGAATTTTTGAAATTTGAAATTTGAAATTTGATTTTTGAAATAAGATAAGATAAAAATTTTAAAATAAAAACCAATAACCTCTTAACTTAAGAAAAAGCAAAAATAAAAACAAATAAACAAGCAAAAATAAAATATTTACAATAACCAATAATAAGGCACACGTTTGCAATTCCCCGGCAACGGCGCCATTTTGACGTTGGGATTTTTGCCAGTAAAGAAGTTCATAAAAACAGTCGCGTTGTAGATATAGTCTCTAAACCGACAGAAATCCCTTCTTACAAATGTTTTGGTTGTCACAAGTAACAAACCCCTTTAAAATTGATAACCGAGTATTTAAACCTCGGGTCGTCTTCTCAAGGAATTGCAGGGAAGTATGTTCTTATTATTGGTTATGGAGATTGTAAATTTAGGGTTTTGAGAATAGGGAGCAAGTAATTTAAATTGCAATTAAAATAAATAAATAACTGTAAAATAAACTTTTGGCAAGGTATGAGAAATTGGAAGTCCTAGCCCAGTTATCCTTATCAACAATAGTGAAAGTTGACTCTTGATTCCACTTAGTTAACCTTTACTAGAGCAAGGGAAGGTTAAGTGACTAATTAGTTTGATCTTCAAATCCTAGTTAATCCCTAAGGAAAGATTGGGATTATCGAAGTTCAGTTCAATTAGCAAAGATAACAATTATCACTTATGTTGAGTTAAGATAACTCCTGAGTTACTAATTTCTTAACCAAAGCCAAGAATGTAGAAAGCTAAATTAAAATCATAAATATCTAGAATACCTCAAATAAAATACATTCAAAGCAGTAAAATCTAACATGGAAAAGTTCATAAGCCAATTGGACAACATAAATCAAATACCAATAAAAGCATTAGAGTCAATAAAAATAGAAGCGAAAGTAAATAGAAAGGGACATTGAACTTGGGATCGAGAGTCACTCCTAAAACTAAGAGAAGTTCTAAAACATGAAAAGTGAATTATGAGAGCCTCTTCTATGAATGGATGCAATCCCCCACTTTATAGCGTCTAATCTGTGTTTTCTGGGCCGCGAACTGGGTCGAAAACAGCCCGGAAATCGCTGGAGAAGAATTCAAACACGCTGATTTCTGTCACTGCGATGCGGCCGCATAGAGCACGCGGTCGCGTCGCCTAGCGTCAGGGTAACTATGGCATATTATATATCAAATCGAAGCCCCGAATGTTAGCTTTCCAACGCAACTGAAACCACGTCGTTTGGATCTCTGTAGCTAAAGTTATAGCCGTTTGAGTGCAAAGAGGTCAGGCTGGACAGCTTAGCAATTTCTCCAACTTCTTGTATTCCTTCCACTTTTGCATGCTTCCTTTCCATCCTCTGAGCCATTCCTGCCCTGTTATCTCTGAAATCACTTAACACACATATCAAGGCATCTAATGGTGATAAGAGAGGATTAATATTAGCAATTATAAGTCCAAAGAAGCATGTTTTCAATCATAGCACATAATTAGGAAGGCAAATATAAAACCATGCAAATAGTATGAATAAGTGGGTAAAGAGTTGATAACATCCACTCAATTGAGCACAAGATAAACCATAAAATAGTGGTTTATCAGAGATCACTAGGGATCAAAGATGTTGATTTCTCATGAATTAATGGTGATCAATTCTTTCTCAATCATGTGAATAGATCTATGACAGATTGTGAGTAATTGGATCCCAATCTCTTGGTGATTCAATTTCTCTTATCACAAACAATTGCCAATCTGTTAATCTAATTGCTCATGAGAAGAGATGAAGATCAATGGCTAATCCCAAATGCTACATGATTCCCAGGATTTCAATTCAAGGTGGTTACATCTTACATACCAAACCAAGAATATATCAACCAAGAAAATCATGAGAGGATAAACCCCAAACTGAATTCTATGACTCCTTTCTCAAGTTTATCACACAATTCAAGTAGATTCAATCCCTCTCTCGATAGTAATTGAATCTATGAAGCACAAGAGTTTCCTCTTAGATAAACTAACTTGAATTGAGAAGAAAAGAAGAAGTATTAATTCATTAAAACTAACAGAGCTCCTCCCCCTAGTGAAAATGGGGTTTAATGACTTATAACTCCAAGTACAAACAGAATTCCAAAACTGGAAATTAAACTAAGTACAAAAAGAAAAGAAAAGAAAAAGAAAGCTCAAAGCAAAGATGAAAAGTGAAAGTGATCTAAAGAATGAGCAAAAAGTAAAAGTTCCAAAAGTTCAAAAGTCCCCTTTAGATTCAGAGTGCCACCTATTTATACAAGTTTACTTGCTTCTCAGGTGTACTTGCAGGTTTCTCAAAATGGGCCTTTTAAACTTTCAGTTTGTACAGTCCTTTAGGCATTGGCGTAGGATACTCTGCTCCCAGGCTTGCGTAGCATTTTCCCAGCGTTAGCTCCCTTCTTCATTTGTGCGTATGCACTTTTGCACGTGCGTACGCACCAATGCAAGAGTTGCACTTGTGCGTAAGCATTCCGTTCTGTGCGCATGCATGTTTGCCATTTCTTCCTCCTATGTGTACGCATACCGAGTCATGTGTATGCACCCAGGCCAGTTTTTCCATTCCAAACTTCGAAAACTATCGCAGGCGCCTTTGGAAAAAACGTAGCGCCAAAGGCGCTCTCCTGGTGATGCAAAGCACTTTTGAGAAAAGCGTAGCGCCAAAGGCGCTCTCCTGGAGATGCACAACACTTTTGAGGAACGCGAAGCCCCAAAGGCGCTCTCCTGTAAATGCACAACGCTTTTGGGAAAAGCGCAGTGCCAAAGGCGCTCTCCTGTAAATGCTGACTGGTGCTTGTGGAGCAAGCGTAGCGCCAAAGGCGCTCTTCTCCTGATCATGATCACAAAGAAAGAAAAAATGCATCAAAGCTCTGCCCCCTGTGCAACCTATTTTTAATAATTCATCCATTCAAAATTTTCTTGAGTTATTTACATAGAATTGACCAAAATTCACTTAGTCCTTGACACATTAGTGTATGATGAGAAAATTCATCCAAGTGCTTGTTTATTTCAAATAACATGCATGAAATTAAACTAAAATTAACTAAATTAACCAGTTAATCTAGCTAAGATGCAAATGCAGCACAACACCAAACTTGAAATGTTGCTTGTCCTCAAGCAAAAGATAAAAGAGTTTTGACAATAACTGGAATGCAAGGATTGAAAGGAACAACAAAGAAGAAATCTCTAATTAGTAATGGGGTCACTTTGTTTCATGCATTTAGTCGTGGCTCCTTTATGTATGAACTTATATGAGCTCCCTGAATAAGATACTTGCCCAAACACTAACTTGGTTGATTCTGTGAGACTCCTTTCTTATTGCACTGTTATATCATCCTCAACTTATTTTCTTATTTCTTTCAGAGCTTCCTTATTTTATTTGAGCTCAGTGTCATGTCTTAAGGCGGCTTTTTATCATAAGCTTTCAATCAACAATCCCAAACTAGTTGGTTTAAGTTGTTAGGTGTTCAAACACACCTTCTGATTTTCTTGCTCAAGCTTCATTTCTTAATACATTCATACCACAGGCATATAACTTGAAATTGTCTTTGAATAGTGGTGTCCAGTACCTCTTTGGGTTACTAAATGTTTTGCTACAAGGCTACTCTTGATAATGGGTTTTCAATCGATAATCCCGAGTTAGTTAACTCAAGTTACCGAGTGATGAAGCACCTTTCAGATTTACTTACCCAAGTATGTCTTTAAACACAAACACCACAGACACATACCCAAAGTTTTATCATTAATGGCTAGCCTCTTTATTTGTTTTCCTCTTGTTTCTTTTCTCTGTTTTTGCTCTTGTTTTCTTCTCTGCATTGTTTATTGTTAAGGATCTTTGTTCATCACATTTTTAGAGTCTCAACATATCTAACCAACAGTTCTTGTGCAAGCAAGCATTTTGGCTTCTTTAATCTCTTAAGCCATAATCTGGTCATAATCACAATATGTGTACCACCACTTTCATAAGACTTATTTATTCCTCCTAGGCTAGACTTCTCTTTGTTTTTGTTCATAAGAATCCTTTTATTCAATTCAAAAGAATTTGAAACAAGAAAACATTCTAAGCATATGAATGATACACAAACAAACAACTAGACATAAGGGTGCATACTATGCAGAACATGAAAAACTTAGAAGGCACATCATTTTTCAGACATGCATCTTCTTTATTTACTAAAGCTATGAAAAGAACTTCACCACCTTTAGTTTTTGTGTCCTTTCCCTTTGCTTGACTCCCCTTGTTTCTCTTTATTCTTTAGTTCCTGTTTCTTTTTCTTCCTTGTTTCCTCTTGTTGTTTTCCAAGTTGATCTTCCTCTTCTAGAAGTCCGGTACTCACCAATCTCTGCCTCAATCTTTCCTCATTTCTTTTTACTTTTGCTAACTGCCCCTCTCCTAGTTCAGTGACCTCTGGATATGGTCTGATTTTCGATTCAATACAGGCAAGCTGGCAGTTAGGTAGCTGAGCTTGGCTTGAGTCTCCATAACATATTCAACCCTATCTAAGTGCCTGGCCTCTCTGGCTGTATGATGTAGATTTTTCCAGTGAACCAAGTCTTGGAGGTATATCTCTTGCTGAGCTTGTTGTTGAGACATTTTGTGGATAGAATCTTGGAGTTGAGTATACTGTTCCCTTTGCTGATCCAGTAATCTTGATTGAAACTCTGTCTGTTGATCCATCATTTTCAGTTGGAACTCCTTTTGTTGCTCTTGAGCCTTCATGTACTGTTGAGATATTCCCTCAATAGCACTCTGGATTTGACTCAAATCAAATGTGTTAGGAGCTTGTCCCTCTTCCTATTGTAGTCTCCTCTTTCTTCTGTGAGGTCTTCTTTGGCTCTGAGTGCCTGTGACATATTCCATTCTCTGCTTGTTGATCGGCTTGCCTTCTGATACCCAGTCTGTGTCTTCGACTTCAAAAAGTACCCTTGCTTTCTTGCACAAACGCAGGATAGTACTTGGATGGCCGAGCCTAGTTCCTTTACTGTAGTCTTCTGTTGTCTCTTGGATACTGTCTGCAATGATTTGTGGAACGTTTATTTCTCCCCCCTTATTATGCAATGAATCATAATTTCCCTTTTTATTGTGACTTCAGAAGTATTTCCGGTGGGGGAGATGGATCTTCTTACAATTTCGGCCCAGCCTTTGCCTTCGGGTGAGAGGTCACCTCTTCTCAAGTGGCATAGATTTCTACTCCCCTTACATAGCTTTTGTATGGGGGGTTACTTTTGCTTTCCCTAACTGCATTTGAATAGAATTCCCGTACAAGAGTTGCACTTACTTCTTTATAGGGGTCACAAAGGAGTTCCCATCTTCTTTTTCAAATCACTTCTCTTATTGTAAAGCACTCGTCTATCCCCAATTTAAATCCTATCTCCGGGATGACTTCTTTTTCTTCCATCTACCCATGATATTGAAGCTCATAGAATTGAGATTTAAATCTCTTTTCATCATAAGTGGGTGGCTCCACAGGTTGCTTGCCTTTTCTCTTCTTAGAATTTGATGAAGAGGCCATTGAGTGTAAATGAAAAGGGCCGAATCCACACCAAAATTGGAATGGTGCTTGTTCTTAAGCACAAATAGTCTATGAGAAAAACTAAGAAGAAAAGGGTTAGAGGATGAGATGTATGAGCACGGAATGAGGGTGATGAGGGGTGAATAAGAAAGAAGGATGTACGTTTGGTAAGGACAGGGGAACTAGTGATGAATAAAGCAAAAGGTATATGACTGAAAAAAAGAGTGAAGGTTGCTTAGTAACTTAAGGCAAGGAAATGAATTTGTGATTCAAGACTAGTGGGGGTGGTTGATGAGCGGATAATTTATACGCTTTTTGGCATTGTTTTTAGTATATTTTAGTTAGTTTTTATTATATTTTTATTAGTTTTATTTAAAAATCACATTTCTGGACTTTACTATGAGTTTGTGTATTTTTCTGTGATTTCAGGTATTTTCTGGCTGAAATTGAGGGACCCGAGCAAAAATCTGATTCAGAGGCTGAAAAAGGACTGCAGATGCTGTTGGATTCTGACCTCCCTGATTCAAAGTGGATTTTCTGGAGCTACAGAAGCCCAATTGGCGCGCTCTCAATTTTGTTGAAAAGTAGACATCCTGGGCTTTCCAGCAATATATAATACTCCATACTTTACCCGAGATTTAATGGCCCAAACCGGCGTTCCAAGTCAGCTCAAGAATTTTGGCGTCAAAACGCCAGAACTGGCACAAAAGCTGGAGTTAAACGCCCAAACTGGCACAAAAGCTGGCGTTTAACCCCAAGAAAAGTCTCTACACATGAAAGCTTCAATGCTCAGCCCAAGCACACACCAAGTGGGCCCGGAAGAAGATTTCTGTATTAATTACTTATTTCTGTAAATCCTAGGCTACTAGTTCTCTATAAATAGGACCTTTTACTATTGTATTTTCATCTTGGTTCTTCTGGTTCCCTCTCTGGGGCCAAAGCCAATGACCTCCATTATCACTTTTGTATTTTCAACGGTGGAGTTTCTACACACCATAGATTAAGGTGTGGAGCTCTGCTGTTCTTCATGAATTAATACAAGTACTATTGTTTTTCTATTCAACTCAAGTCTATTTCTTCTCCAAGATATTCATTCGCACCTAAGAACATGATGAATGTGATGATTATGTGACACTCATCACCATTCTCACCTATGAACGCGTGACTGACAACTACTTCCGTTCTACATGCAAACAAACTTGAATGTGTATCTCTTGGGTTTCTAATCTAAGATTGGAACCTTCGTGGTATAGGCTACAATTATTGGTGGTCATTCTTGAGATCCGGAAAGTCTAAACCTTGTCTGTGGTATTTCGAGTAGGATCTGGGAAGGGATGACTGTGACGAGCTTCAAACTCGCGATTGTTGGGCGTGTGACAGACGAAAAGGATCAATGGATCCTATTCCAACATGATCGAGAACCGACAGATGATTAGTCGTGCGGTGACAGCGCATTTGGAACGTTTTCACTGAGAGGACAGGAAGTAGCCATTGACAACGGTGATGCCCAATATAAAGCTTGCCATGGAAAGGAGTATGAATGATTGGAAGAAGGCAATAGGAAAGCAGAGGTTCAGGAGGAACAAAGCATCTTTATACGCTTATCTGAAATTCCAACCAAAGAATTACATAAGTATCTCTATCTTTATTTTATGTTTTATTTATCTTTTAATTATCAATTCTCCATCATCATCTGAATCCGCCTGACTGAGATTTACAAGATGACCATAGCTTGCTTCAAGCCGACAGTCTCCATGGGATCGACCCTTACTCACATAAGGTATTACTTGGACGACCCAGTGCACTTGCTGGTTAGTTGTGCGGAATTGTGACAAAGTGTGATTCACGTTTAAGAGCTCCAAGTCCTTTGGCGCCATTGTTGATGATCACAATTTCGTGCACCAAGTTTTTAGTGCCGTTGCCGGGGATTTTTTAAGTTTGGACAACTGACGGTTCATCTTGTTGCTTAGATTAGGTAATTTTATTTTATTTTTATTTTCGAAAAATTAAAAATTTTTTTTCTATTTTGTTCTTCAGAGTTTTTAAGAATGAATTCTAGAGTTTCATGATGATCTGTTGAAGTCTGGCTGGTTGTGAAACCATGTCTAAATTTTTGGACCGAGGTTTCAACTTATCATCACAAGAGCTTGTTGATTTCTATCAATTTTGCTGTTGTTAGTAATGATCTGCTAAAGCTTGGCTGGCCATTGGCCATGTCTAGTGTTTTGGACCGGAGCTTTCATTGAAAGCTTGGCTGGCTAGTAAGCCATGTCTAATTCCTGGACCGGAGTCTTAGACTAGCATTGCAATGATTCCTGGAACTCTTACTAAAAATTCTGAACCCCTTTGTTTTCTTTTCCACTCAATTTTCGAAAAATCACAAAAAAATTTATAAAATCATAAAAATCAAAAATATTTTATGTTTCTTGTTTGAGTCAAGTATCTAATTTTAAGTTTGGTGTCAATTGCATACCTATAATTTTTGAAAATTACATGCATTATGTTCTTCATTAATCTTCAAAGTTGTTCTTGATGATTTCTTTGCTCTGATCTTTAAATTCTCTTGTTTTGTGTGTTTTGTTATTTCTCATATGCATTCTCAATTTGTTAGTGTCTCTTATATGAAAATTTTTAAGTTTGGTCTCCTGCATGCATTGTTTGTTTGATTTGAGTTTTCTAAGATTAGTTGTATTTTGATTGTTTCTCATCATTGAAAAATTCAAAAAAATTCTCAAAACTATGTCTTTTCAAGTCAATAATACAGAGAATTGAAGATTCAGAACATTCAGCAGAGGAATCAAACAGAAAAAGCTGGGCATTCAAAACGCCCAGTGAAGAAGGAAAACTGGCGTTTAAACGCCAGCCAGGGTACCTGGCTGGGCGTTTAACGCCCAAAAAGGTAGGATTTTGGGCATTAAACGCCAGAATGGATGCCATTCTGGGCGTTTAACGCCAGAAGGACACTAGAGGGAAGATTTTGTATTTAATTCAAATCTTTTTCAAATTTTCATAATTTTTCAAAATCAAATCTTTTCAATCATATCTCTTCAAAATCAATTTCTTTCCATTTTTTATTATTTTCAAAAATCTTTGCTATAATTAATGATCTACTTCAAAATTTTCAAGTTGTTACTTGCCTATTAAGAAAGGATCAAATTTTAAATTTTAAGAATCATATCTTTTAATTTCTTGTTAGTCAAGTAATCAACTTTAATTTTTAAACTTTCTTTTTTAAAATTGATTTTCAATCATATCTTCTCAATCATATCTTTTCAATCACATCTTTTTCAAAATTAACCCTCAATCATATCTTTTTGATTTTTAATTTCAAAATCTTTTTCAAAAATCACTTAATTTCTTTCCTAATCTTAATTTTCGAAAATCTCAATCAAATTTTCAAACTTCTTTTTATTATTTCAAAATCTTTTTAATTTATTTTCGAAAATTCTTCCCCTCTTCTCACACCCTTCTATTTAAGGGACTAACACTCCTCCTCAAGGTGTAATTCGAACTCTATCCCTCTTGATAAGTTCGAATTCTCTTCTATCTACCTCCTCCTTCTATTCTTCTTTTCCTCTGACACCTCAAGGAATCTCTATACTGTGACATAGAGGATTCCCTACTTTCTTGTTCTCTTCTCTTTCATATGAGTAGGAGCAAAGATAAAGGCATACTTGTTCAAGCTGATCCTGAACCTGAAAAGACCTTGAAGAGAAAGTTAAGAGAAACTAAAGCACAATTCTCTCTAGAGGGCCTAACAGAGCTTTTTAAAGAAGAAAAAGCCATGGCAGCCGAAAACAACAATGCCAACAATGCAAGGAAGGTGCTTGGTGACTTTACTGCACCTACTCCCGACTTCTATGGGAGAAGCCTCTCAATCCCTGCCATTGGAGCAAACAACTTTGAGCTTAAGCCTCAATTAGTTTCTCTAATGCAACAGAATTGCAAGTTTTATGGACTTCCATTGGAAGATCCTCATCAGTTCTTAGCTGAATTCTTGCAAATCTGTGACACTATCAAGACCAATGGGGTTGATCCTGAGGTCTACAGACTTATGCTCTTCCCTTTTGCTGTAAGAGATAGAGCTAGGACATGGTTGGACTCACAACCTAAAGAAAGCCTGAACTCTTGGGAAAAGCTAGTCAATGCCTTCTTGGCAAAGTTCTTTCCACCTCAAAAATTGAGCAAGCTTAGAGTGGAAGTCCAAACCTTCAGACAGAAGGAAGGTGAATCCCTCTATGAAGCTTGGGAAAGATACAAGCAATTGATCAGAAGGTGCCCTTCTGACATGCTTTCAGAATGGAGTATCATAGGAATCTTCTATGATGGTCTGTCTGAACTATCCAAGATGTCATTGGACAGCTCTGCTGGAGGATCTCTTCATCTGAAGAAGATGCCTGCAGAAGCTCAAAAACTCATTGAGATGGTTGTAAATAACCAATTCATGTACACTTCTGAAAGGAATTCTGTGAATAATAGGATAACTCAGAAGAAAGGAGTTTTAGAGATTGATACTCTGAATGCCATATTGGATCAGAATAAAATATTAACCCAACAAGTCAATATGATTTCTCAGAGTCTGTCTGGAATGCAAGCAGCAACAGGTAGTACTAAGGAAGCTTCCTCTGAAGAAGAAGCTTATGATCCTGAGAACCCAGCAATGGAAGAGGTGAATTACATGGGAGAACCCTGTGGAAACACCTATAATCCTTCATGGAGAAATTATCCAAATCTCTCATGGAAGGATCAACAGAGACCTCAACAAGGTTTTAACAACAATAATGGTAGAAGAAACAGGTTTAGCAATAGCAAGCCATTTCCATCATCTTCTCAGCAACAGACAGAGAATTCTAAGCAAAGCCACTCTGACTTAGCAACCATTATCTCTGATCTAATCAAAGCCACTCAAATTTTCATGACTGAAGCAAGGTCCTCTATTAGAAATTTGGAGGCACAAGTGGGTCAGCTGAGTAAGAAAATTACTGAACTCCCTCCTAGTACTCTCCCAAGCAATACAGAAGAGAATCCAAAAAGAGAGTGTAAGGCCATAACCACAACCCACACGGCCGAACCTGAAGAAGAGGAAGAGGCAGTGATCTCCACTGAGGAAGACCTCAATGGACGTCCACTGGCCTCCATGGAGTTCCCTGATGAGGAACCATGGGAATCTGAGGCTCACGCAGAGACCATAGAGATTCCATTGAATTTACTTCTACCATTCATGAGCTCTGATGAGTATTCTTCCTCTGAAGAGGATGAAGATGTTACTGACGAGCAAGTTACTAAGTACCTTGGAGCAATCATGAAACTAAATGCCAAGTTATTTGGTAATGAGACTTGGGAGGATGAACCTCCATTGCTCATCAAAGAACTGGATGACTTAACTAGGCAGAAATTACCTCTGAAGAGACAAGATCCTGAAAAATTCTCAATACCTTGTACCATAGGTACCATGACCTTTGAGAAAGCTCTGTGTGACCTAGGGTCAAGCATAAACCTCATGCCTCTCTCTGTAATGGAGAAGCTAGGGATCATTGAGGTACAAGCTGCAAGAATCTCACTAGAGATGGCAGATAATTCAAGGAAACAAGCTTATGGACTTGCAGAGGATGTCTTGGTAAAGGTTGAAGACTACTACATCCCTGCTGATTTCATAATCCTAGAGACTGGGAAGTGTATGGATGAATCCATCATCCTTGGCAGACCCTTCCTAGCCACAGCAAAAGCTGTGATTGATGTTGACAGAGGAGAATTGATCATTCAAGTGAATGAAGACTCCCTTGTGTTTAAAGCTCAAGGATCTCCTTCTGTAACCATGGAGAGGAAGCATGAAAAGCTTCTCTTAATACAGAGTCAAACAGAGCCCCCACAGTCAAACTCTAAGTTTGGTGTTGGGAGGCCACAACCAAACTTTAAGTTTGATGTTGAACCCCCACATTCAAACTCTAAGTTTGGTGTTGGGAGGTTCCAATATTGCTCTGAACATCTGTGAGGCTCCATGAGAGCCCACGGTCAAGCTATTGACATTAAAGAAGCACTTGTTGGGATGCAACCCAATCTTTACTGTTCTATGTTAAATTTCTATTTTCTTTTGTTATTTTATATTTTCTGTAGGTTGATGATCATGTGAAGTCACAAAAACAATTGAAAAAGCAAAAACAGAAGGAAAAACAGTATTAAAAATAGAACACCCTGGAGGAGAAACTTACTGGCGTTTAAACGCCAGTAAGGGTAGCGGAATGGGCGTTAAATGCCCAGTCTGGCACCATTCTGGGCGTTTAATGCCAGAAATGGGCACCAGACTGGCGTTTAACGCCAGGAATGGGCAAGAAGCTGGCGTTAAATGCTAGAAATGGGCAGCAGCCTGGCGTTTAACGCCAGGATTGGCAAAAAGGGGCGTTTTTACACGCCACTTGGTGCAGGGATGAGATATCCTTGACACCTCAGGATCTGTGGACCCCACAGGATCCCCACCTACCGCACCTCTCCCTCTCTCTTCTTCACCCATTCACCAATCACCTCAATACCTCTTCCCCAAAAACCCCTCACCTATCAAATCCCACCATTATCTTCACCACTCACATCCATTCTTCATAAAACCCCACCTACCTCACCATTCAAATTCAAACCACTTTCCCACCCAAACCCACCCATAATGGCCGAACCATACCCCCTCTCCACTCCTATATAAACCCATCTTTACTCCTTCATTTTCACACAACATACACACTACTTCTCCCCCTTGGCCGAAACACTAAGCCCCCTCCATCTCCTCTATTTCTTCTTCTTCTACTCTCTTCTTTCTTCTTTTGCTCGAGGACGAGCAAACCTTCTAAGTTTGGTGTGGTAGAAGCTAAAGATTTTTGTTTTTCGATAACCATTTATGGCACCAAAGACCGGAGAAACCTCTAGAAAGAGGAAAGGGAAGGCAAAAACTTCCACCTCCGAGTCATGGGAGATGGAGAAATTCCTTTCAAGGGTGCATCAAGACCACTTCTATGAAGTTGTGGCCAAGAAGAAGGTGATCCTCGAGGTCCCTTTTAAGCTCAAAAATGGCGAATATCTGGAGATTCGAAGAAGAGGTTGGGAAGTTCTCACCAACCCCATTCAACAAGTCGGAATCTTAATGGTTCAAGAGTTCTATGCCAATGCATAGATCACAAAGAACCATGATCAAAGTGTAAACCCGGACCCAAAGAATTGGCTTACAATGGTCCGAGGGAAATACTTGGATTTTAGTCCGGAAAATGTAAGGTTGGCATTCAACTTGCCCATGATGCAAGGAGATGCACACCCCTACACTAGAAGGGTCAACTTTGATCAAATGTTGGACCCTCATAGACATCTGTGAAGAGGGCGCTCAATGGAAGAGAGATTCAAGAGGGAAGCTGGTTCAACTAAGAAGGCATGACCTCAAGCCCGTGGCTAGGGGATGGTTGGAGTTTATCCAACGCTCAATCATTTCCACTAGCAACCGGTCTGAAGTTACTATAGACCGAGCCATCATGATTCATAGCATTATGATTAGAGAGGAAGTAGAAGTTCATGAGGTTATATCCCAAGAACTCTACAAGGTGGTGGACAAGTCCTCTACTGTGGCAAGGTTAGCCTTTCCTTACCTCATTTGTCACCTCTGTAATTCAGTTGGAATTGACATAGAGGGAGACATTCTCATTGATGAGGACAAGCCCATCACTAAGAAAAGGATGGAGTAAATAAGAGAACCTCACCAAGAGCATGAGGAATTTCCTCATTATGAAATCCCTGAGATGCCTCAAGGGATGCATTTTCCTCCACAAAACTATTGGGAGCAAATCAACACCTCCCTAGGAGAATTAAGCTCCAACATGGGACAACTAAGGGTGGAGCACCAAGAGCATTCCATCCTCCTCGATGAAATTAGAGAAGACCAAAGAACCATGAGAGAGGAGCAACAAAGGCAAGGAAGAGACATTGAGGAGCTCAAGAACTCCATAAGATCTTCAAGAGGAAGAACAAGCCACCATCACTAAGGTGGACCCGTTCTTTAATCTCTTTGTTCTTTATTTTCTATTTTTCGAAAATTATGCTTTATGTTTATTTATGTTTGTGTCTTTATTACATGATCACTAGTGTCTAAGTGTCTATGCCTTAAAGCAATAAAAATGAATCCATCACCTTTCTTAAATGAAAAATGTTTTTAATTGAAAAAGAAAAAGAAGTGCATGAATTTTGAATTTTATAACAGTTTAGTTACTTTGATGTGGTGGCAATACTTTTGTCTTTCTGAATGAATGCTTGAATAGTGCATATTTTTGATACTGTTGATTCATGAATGTTAAAATTGTTGGCTCTTGAAAGAATGATGGAAAAGGAGAAATGTTATTTGATAATCTGAAAAATCATAAAATTGATTCTTGAAGCAAGAAAAAGCAGTGAAAAGCTTGCAGAAAAAAGGATATATGCGAAAAAAAAGAGAGAAAGAAAAAGCAAGCAGAAAAAGCCAATAGCCCTTTAAACCAAAAGGCAAGGGTAAAATAAAAAAGGGATTCAAGGCTTTGAGCATCAGTGGATAGGAGGGCCCACAGGAATAGAATCCTGGCCTAAGCGGCTAAACCAAGCTGTCCCTAACCATGTGCTTGTGGCGTGAAGGTGTCAAGTGAAAACTTGAGACTGAGCGGTTAAAGTCGTGGTCCAAAAGCAAAAAGAGTGTGCTTAAGAGCTCTGGACACCTCTAATTGGGGACTCTAGCGACGCTGAGTCACAATCTGAAAAGATTCACCCTGTTATGTGTCTGTGGCATTTATGTATCTGGTGGTAATACTAGAAAACAAAATGCTTTGGGTCACGGCCAAGACTCATAAAGTAGCTGTGTTCAAGAATCAATATACTTAACTAGGAGAATCAATAACACTATCTGGATTCTGAGTTCCTATAGATGCCAATCATTTTGAACTTCAAGGGATAAAGTGAGATGCCAAAACTGTTCAGAAGCAAAAAGCTAAAAGCCCCTCTCATCTAATTAATACTGATCTTCATAGATGTTTTTGGAATTCATTGTACATTCTATTCTTTTTATCTTATATGATTTTCAGTTGCTTGGGGACAAGCAACAATTTAAGTTTGGTGTTGTGATGAGCGGATAATTTATACGCTTTTTGGCATTGTTTTTAGTATGTTTTTAGTATATTTTAGTTAGTTTTTATTATATTTTTATTAGTTTTTATTTAAAAATCATATTTCTGGACTTTACTATGAGTTTGTGTATTTTTCTGTGATTTCAGGTATTTTCTGGTTGAAATTGAGGGACCTGAGCAAAAATCTGATTCAGAGGCTGAAAAAGGACTGCAGATGCTGTTGGATTCTGACCTCCCTGCATTCAAAGTGGATTTTCTGGAGCTACAGAAGCCCAATTGGTGCGCTCTTAATTGCGTTGGAAAGTAGACATCCTGGGCTTTCCAGCAATATATAATAGTTCATACTTTGCCCGAGATTTGATGGCCCAAACCGGCGTTCCAAGTCAGCTCAAGAATTCTGGCGTCAAAACGCCAGAACTGGCACAAAAGCTGGAGTTAAACGCCCAAACTGGCACAAAAGCTGGCGTTTAACTCCAAGAAAAGTCTCTACACATGAAAGCTTCAATGCTCATCCCAAGCACACACCAAGTGGGCCCGGAAGAAGATTTCTGCATTAATTACTTATTTATGTAAACCCTAGGCTACTAGTTCTCTATAAATAGGACCTTTTACTATTGTACTTTCATCTTGGTTCTTCTGGTTCTCTCTCTGGGGCCGAAGCCAATGACCTCCATTATCACTTTTGTATTTTCAACGGTGGAGTTTCTACACACCATAGATTAAGGTGTGGAGCTCTACTATTCTTCATGAATTAATACAAGTACTATTGTTTTTCTATTCAACTCAAGTCTATTTCTTCTCCAAGATATTCATTTGCACCCATGAACATGATGAATGTGATGATTATGTGACACTCATCACCATTCTCACCTATGAACGCGTGACTGATAACCACTTTCGTTCTACATGCAAACAAGCTTGAATGTGTATCTCTTGGGTTTCAAATATAAGATTGGAACCTTCGTGGTATAAGCTAGAATTATTGGCGGTCATTCTTGAGATCCGGAAAGTCTAAACCTTGTCTGTGGTATTCCGAGTAGGATCTGGGAAGGGATAACTGTGACGAGCTTCAAACTCGCAATTGTTGGGCGTGTGACAGACGTAAAAGGATCAATGAATCCTATTCCAACATGATCGAGAACCGACAGATGATTAGCCGTGCGGTGACAGTGCATTTGGAACGTTTTCACTGAGAGGACAGGAAGTAGCCATTGACAACGGTGATGCCCAACATAAAGCTTGCCATGGAAAGGAGTATGAATGATTGGAAGAAGGCAATAGGAAAGCAGAAGTTCAGGAGGAACAAAGCATCTTCATACGCTTATCTGAAATTCCAACCAAAGAATTACACAAGTATCTCTATCTTTATTTTATGTTTTATTTATCTTTTAATTATCAATTCTCCATCACCATCTGAATCCGCCTGACTGAGATTTACAAGATGACCATAGCTTGCTTCAAGCCGACAGTCTCCGTGGGATCGACCCTTACTCACGTAAGGTATTACTTGGACGACCCAGTGCACTTGCTGGTTAGTTGTGCGGAATTGTGACAAAGTGTGATTCACGTTTAAGAGCTCCAAGTCCTTTGGCGCCATTGTTGATGATCACAATTTCGTGCACCAGTGGTGTTCAGCTAAGTAGAAATGGATGGTGAGGATTGAAGGAGTGTAATAGAAATGGATGGCTTATATGCTAGGGTGAGGTGAAGACAAGGATTGATGGTTGTTGTGGTTAGTTGGGATGGCATTGATGGTTCGGTCATGGCATGGGAAATACAAGTCTTCTAGCTAATGCATGTCAAGGTGATCTTCCCCTTTTTGTGTGTGCTGTCCGAAGTCCCTAGCTAGTGGCTTCCATCTATCACTTCTTTCTTTAAGCTTTCCTGCAAAATAAAGACAAAACTTCAAACTCCTTTCAATAGTTGGTGGCGGGAAATAGAATTAACTATATTTCAAAGGAATCAACGAAAAATAATTGTTGTTGCTTTCTTATGCTTAAGGAAAATAAATCAAATTGTGTCCTAGAATTCAATATGTATGTAGCTTATGTGGACACTAAACTTAGGTTGTGACTATGTGCTGCAAAATGAATCAGATCACTCAGATAGACTCAACTAATGTCAATGTCTCAGGATGCTATCTTAGAGTGCCTTTGTTCACACCAAACTTGGTGTCCATCATAAGCTACATGTAAACTCAGTGACCCTCTGTCACACTTGATTTAGTTTCTTTAAGTGCATATAAATAAACACTTTATTACTAACTATTAAAGCACAAAATTTAAAGGATACTATGCATGGGTTGCCTCCCATGAAGCGCTCTTTTATCGTCATTAGCTTGACGTTCCAACTTCCTTGTTCAAGTCAACACATGCACACTTTCCTCCTTCTCCCATGATCCACCAAGGTAGTGCTTCACCCTGTGGCCATTTACTGTGAATGTCTCTTTGGAAGCTTCATCAAGTACCTCTAGATAACCATGAGGAGATACTCTGGTGATGAGATAAAGAGCAGTCCACTTTGATCTAAGCTTTCCAGGAATAATTTTCAATCTTGAATTGAATAGCAATACTTTCTGGCCTGTTTCAAATGTCCTGGGGTAATCCTCTTATCATGCCATCTCTTTGCTCTCTCTTTGTATATCTTGGCATTTTCATATGCCTCGAGTCTGAATTCTTCTAATTCATTGAGCTGCAATAGTCTCTTCTCCCCTGCTGCTTGAGCATCCAGATTGAGGAGTTTGGTAGTCCATAAGGCTTTGTGCTCAAGCTCCACAGGGAGATGGCAAGCTTTGCCATAGACTAACTAGAAAGGAGACCTCCTAATGGGAGTTTTAAATACAGTTATGTATGTCCAGAGGGCATCATCTAATTTCCTTGCCCAGTCTTTTCTTGTAGCTCCCACAGTTTTCTCCAAGATCTTCTTCAACTCTCTGTTTGCTAACTCCACCTGTCCATTAATTTATGGATGGTAAGGTGTAGCTACCTTGTGGGTCACTCCATATCTATGAAGAAGAGTATTCAAATGCTTGTTGCAAAAGTGACTTCCACCATCACTTATAAGCCCTTTGGGTACTCCAAATCTGGTGAAGATGTTCCTTCTGAGAAATTGCAGGACTACATTGGCATCACATGTAGTAGTGGCTATAGCTTCCACCCATTTTGAGACATATTCTACAGTCACCAATATATATTTGAATGAGTAAGATGGAGGAAAGGGGCCCATGAAGTCAATTCCCCATATGTCAAATAATTCCACCTCCAAGATATACTTCTGAGGAATTTCATTCCTCTTGGTTAGGCTTCCTACTCTTTGGCATTCATTACATTGGCTCACAAACTTCCTAGCATCCTTGAAGATGGAGGGCCAATAGAATCCACTCTGAAGGACTTTTGTAGCTGTCCTCTCAGCACCAAAATGACCACCATAGCATGAGCTGTGATAATGCCATAAAATGTCTCTCATTTCACCCTCTGGTACACATCGTCTGATCATTCCATCTGGCATCTCTTGAACAGAAATGGCTCGTCCCACAAGAATAACTTGGCCTCATTGAGCAACTTCTGCACTTGTTGCCTAATGTAATATTGTGGGATACTTCTTCCTGCCTTATAGTTTGCAATATCTACAAACCAAGGAGCTTGTTGAACTTGCAAGAGATGTTCATCTGGAAATTTTTTATGCATTGGTTGTGAGGCTTCTTGATTAGTCCCTTGTGGTAGCCTTGATAAGTGGTCAGCAACTTGATTTTCACTTCCTTTCCTATTCCTTATCTCAATGTCAAAATCTTGTAAGAGTAGTACCCATCTAATGAGCATTGTCTTAGCATCCTATTTTGACATAAGATACTTAAGGACAGCATAATCAGTGTAAACCACAATCTTTGATCTAATTAAATATGGCCTGAACTTATCAAAAGCATATACAACAGCTAATAGTTCTTTCTCTGTAGTGGTGTAGTTTTTCTATGCTTCATTTAATACTTTGTTTGCATAGTAAATGACATGATGTAATTTGTCCTTCCTTTGTCCCAAGACAGTACCAATTGCAAAATCACTTGCATCACACATGAGTTCAAAAGGCAGTCCCCAAGTTGGGGTGTGATGATTGGTGCTGTAGTGAGTTTAGTTTTCAGAATCTCAAAAGCATGTTTGCATTCATCATCAAAGATAAAAGGATTGCTAACCACTAGCGAATTGCTTAGTGGTTTAGCTATTTTAGAAAAATCTTTGATGAATCTCCTGTAGAATCCAGCATGCCCCAAGAAACTTCTAAGAGCTTTCACATTGGTTGGTAAAGGGAGTTTTTCTATGACTTCTACTTTTGCCTTGTCAACTTCTATACCCTTACTTGAAATTTTATGCCCATGAACAATCCCCTCAGGTACCATAAAATGGCATTTTTCCCAATTTAAAACCAAGTTAGTTTCTTGGTATCTCTTCAAAACTAGGGTAAGATGATGCAAGCAAGTATTAAAGAGTCACCGAAAATAGAGAAATCATCCATAAAAACTTCAATGAACTTTTCTACCATGTCAGAGAAAATGGATAGCATGCACCTTTGAAAGGTTGCTGGAGCATTACACAACCCGAATGTCATTCTTCTATATGCAAAGACTCCAAAGGGGAAAGTGAAGGAGGTCTTCTCTTGATCCCTGGGGTCCACCACTATTTTATTATAGCCCGAATATCCATCCAGAAAGTAATAGTAAGCATGGCCATCTAGCCTTTCTAACATCTGATCAATGAAGGGAAGAGGAAAATGGTCCTTCCTTGTGGCATCATTCAATCTTCTATAATCAATACACATTCTCCACCCAGTTACTGTCCTTGTTGGGATAAGCTCATTCTTTTCATTGGAGATGACAGTCATGCCTCCCTTCTTTGGTGCAACTTGGACTGGACTAACCCAGGGGCTGTCAGAAATAGGATATATGATCCCAGCATCCCATAGCTTCATCACTTCTTTCTGAACCACTTCTTTTATTGTGGGATTTAGTCTCTTTTGAGGTTGCACAACTGGCTTAGAGTTTTCCTCCAAAAGTATTTTGTGCATACATATGGTGGGGCTTATGCCTTTCATATCATCAATTGTCTATCCTAGTGCGCTCTTGTAGGTTCTTAATACATCAAGGAGCTCTCCTTCTTCTTGTGCGCTCAAAGTGGAGTTAATGATCACTGGAAAGGTCTCTTTATCACCAAGGAAGGCATATTTGAGGTTTGGAGGCAAAGGCTTCAACTCTTGCTTTGGTGTCCTTTCTTCCCTAACTTCACTTGAATTTTCAAGTGTTTGTCTCTCCTTTGAATCTTTCTCTTGAATGTCTTGAGCTTCCCCTTCATGGTCTTCATATTGGTTTGCTTCAAGTGCTTCTTCAACCAAAGTATCTACCATATCAATTCTCATACAATTTTCTTTCTCAGTGGGAGATTGCATTACTTTGAAAACATTGATAACCATTTGCTCATCATGCACCTTGAGAACCATTTCACCCTTTTCAACATCAATAATTGCCCTAGCTGTGGCCATGAATGGTCTTCCAAGAATGATTGAGTTATTTCCTTCCTCATCCATGTCTAGGATCACAAAGTCAGCTGGGAAAATAAACTTTCCTACTTTCACTAATAGATTCTCCACTACTCCATTGGGTATCTTGAGAGATCTGTCAGCAAGTTGTAATGGCATTCTTGTAGGCTGAACCTCCTCTATCATCAATTTCTTCATCATGGCAAGAGGCATAGATTAATGCTTGCTCCCAAGTCACATAGTGCTTTATCAATTGTCATGTTCCCAATAGTTCATGGTATAAGGAAGCTTCCTGGATCTTTAAGTTTTGGTGGAAGCCCCTTTTGAATGATTGCACTACATTCTTGGGTTAGGATCACAGTCTCTTTCTCATGCCAGCTTCTCTTCTTGGTGATAAGTTCCTTAAGAAACTTTGCATAAAGTGGCATTTGTTCTAAAGCCTCAGCTAATGGAATGTTGGTTTCAAGTTTCCTGAAGATTTCCAAAAACTTAGGGAATTGTTGATCCCTCATTTCTTTGTGTAGCCTCTATGAGTAAGGGAGTTTGGGGACATAGGGCTTTACTCCTCCCTTCCTTTCCTCTGATTGTGGCTTCATGATTTCCTTATCTTTCTTAGAGGTTTGTGCATCTTTGTCTTTCTTATGTTCCACCTTGTCATTTTCCTTTAGCTCTGTTGCATCTTTGTTGATGTCTTTGGTGTCTTCTCCAACCAACTTTCCATTTCTCAACTGCACAGCTTTACATTCCTCCCTTGGATTAGGAATTGTATCGCTTGGAAAGGCATTAGCTGGCTGTTCAGCTAGTTGCCTGGCCAATTGCCCCACTTGTCTCTCAAGGTTTTTCATAGAGGCATCTTATCGTTCTTGTCCTTTAGCTAGGCTTTGTGTAGTCTGAGCAAGTGCTTGTGTGGTTTGGTTGAGAGCTTGCAAGGTGGCTTCAAGAGTTGAGATTCTGGCTTCCTGGTGGTTGAAGAGAGAACTTTTGTGTGGTCTAGAAATTCGCAGATGAATTCTCGTTGCAGGTATAGCTTCTAAACCAACAAAAGTCATTTCTTACAAATGTTTTGGTTGTCACAAGTAACAAACCCCTAAATAAATTGATAACCGAAGTATTCAAACCTCGGGTCGTCTTCTCATGGAACTGCAGGGAAGTGTGTTCTTATTATTGGTTATGGGTTTTGTAAATTGGGGGTTTTGAAAGTAGGGAACAAGTAATTTAATTAACAAGCAAAATAAATAAATAACTGTAAAATAAACTCTTGGCAAGGTACGAGAGTTTGGAAGTCCTATCCTAGTTATCCTTAGGAGTGATGAGAATTGGATTTTAATCCCACTTAGTTAAGTCAAGTGAACTAATTAGATTGATCCTCAAGTTCTAGTCAATCCCTGTGGGATGACTAACTTTAGAGCGATTTAGATTAATTAGGAATATGCCAATTTCAACCACTGCTGAGTTTGACAACTCAAGAGTTTGCAATTAATCAACCAAGCCAAAAGGAAGAAAATGTAAATTATTAATGTAAATAAAGGAAAGCAATCATAATTCTGAAATACCTCAAATTATATTAAATAGAAAATCAAATCTAAACATGAATGATTCATAAGCCAATTTGGCAACAAAAGTAATTAAAAGAAAGCAAGGGAAATATAAAGTAAAGGAATATTGAACCTGATAAGGAGTTGGAATACTAAATTGAAATAATAAGAAATCCTAATCCGAAAACCTAAGAGAGAGGAGAGAACCTCTCCTTCTAAAAATTATATTTAAACTCCAAAAAAAATGAATAATTGGAGCTCTCTTCCTATATGGATGCATTCCGCCACTTCATAACCTTTAATCTGTGCCTTCTGGACTTGGATCTAGGCCAAAAAGGGCTTCAGAAATTGCTGGGTGTGTTTTCTGTAATTTCTGGTGCGTGGCGTCCGTCATGCCTCCGCGTGGGTCACGCGGTCGCGTCATCTGGAGTTTTCCTTGTCACGCGTTCGCCTCGGTCATGCGTCCGCGTCAGTCACGCGTTCGCGTCGCTGTCTTTTCGCGCTAGGCATGCGGCCGCGTCGTCCATGCGTTCGCGTCGCTGCCAGTTTCTTCAAAAACTCTATTTTATGATTTCCTTCTATTTTTGTATGTTTCCTTTCCATCCTTTAAGTCATTCCTGCCTTAGAAGATCTGAAACTACTCAACACACAAATCACGGCATCGAATGGTAATAAAGGGCAATTAAAATAAATAATTTTAAAGCATAGGAAACATGTAATTCACACATATCACATAATAAGGAAGGGAAAGTAAAACCATGCAATTTATATGAATAAGTGAGTGAAGGATTGAATAAATCTCTTGAATTGAGCACAATATATATCATAAAATATGGGTTTATCAACCTCCCCACACTTAAACAATAGCATGTCCTCATGCTAAGTCCAAGATAAAGAATAGGGTAAGGTTAAAGTGGTGGAATCTCATGCAATGCAATCTATCCTAAATGCAGCTACCTAAATGAGTCATGCAATTCCAATTTGTTATTCACTTGTATATAAAACTTACATGTAGTTAAATTAATTCACTTTCTCAAGGAATTATATATGCATAGCCAAACCCTGGATAATGTTAAAGCACTTTTACAATTGAGATGGGTAAAAATATTTTTCAAACTTGCAAGACAATTAACAATTTAAGCAGAGATATATGGTGATGAGCTATTGAACCCTCACTAGATTTTGTGTTTACTCTCTAGTCACTCAGTGTTTATTGGGTTAATCACTCTATTCTTCTTTTTTTATCCTTACTTTCTATAACTTTGTTCTTCATCTAACCAATCAACAATTATAGAATACAGTCATACAAAAATCATGAGGTCTTTTTCAAGGTTGTAATGGGGCCAAGGTAAAGGTAAGGGGTCTATGTATAAGGTTAAGTGAGCTAATAAGTGAATCCTTGATTAGTCTAAGATCTCACCTAACATACATATTTTGTAATTCAAAGCTTCTTAACCTATTTGCCCAGATTTTTCTCACTTTGTATTGCAAGCTCATTGACTTAAATTTTATCCCATGTGCATTGATTCTTTTTATTTTGCAATTGGGGTATGTTTGCATCCCTTTATTTAAATACTGAAAATAAACTTTTTTTTAATGCACATGGTAATTCAATTGTTTTAATTTTACATGAGCATGCTTTCCCAAATTTTTATTTTGGAATATCTTTATTCTTTTTAACTTTCCTACTTGCTTCTATCATCCATGTTCCCATAAGGTTCCCCACACTTAAACAATACACAATTTCTATCTTAAGCTAACCAAGGATTCAACTTGGAATTTTTATTTTGTTTTTCTACTTAAGGCTAGTAATGTGGTTTATAGAACAAGAGGGGATTAAAAAGCTCAAGGGGGCTAACAAGGGTGATGTAAAAGGTAGGCTTATTTGGGATAATTGAGCTTAAACAAGTAATGGCCTCAATCATCTCTTAGTATGTATCTATACTTTATAATTGGACATATAGATTAAAACAAAGCAAAGAACATCAGAATAAAAAGAAGGGCGAAACACACAGGAATAAAAATTATGGTTTGAATGTAACCATACAATTAAGCTCAAAACTCACAGGCTGTGTGTTCTCTAGCTCAAAAATCATATATCAGTTATATATGTCATGCAGGTTTCAATTAAGAGTTCCCATTATTCTCAATGTAAAATTTCTTGGGTGGCTTTAAAGTTTTAGTGCTCCTCCTTGATGAAATGTTGTTAACTAACTAACATGTTATGTTCTATATACAAGGTGTGTGGATTGTTTTTATTCTGTTAAAGTCTCTAGTTTACTTCATTTTTATTTTCAATTTAAACCAAACTATCATATGCTAAAAGGGGTAAACTATACTAATTAATCCACATATTCTATAACTAATGAGTTCGAATTGCAAACTAAATTAAATGGCTAAAATATGAAATAAAGTGCAAAATGCATAAAATAGAGTAAAAACATATGAAAAGAACAATGTATAAGTACTGAAAGATAAAAATAAAAATAAAGATAAAAATACAGAAAAATAACCAAAATAAAATAAAAGAGTCTGTAGTAGTTCACCAAAAAATACGCCAGAGATGGCGACCTCCCCACACTTAAAATAAAGCATCGTCCTCGATGCTCACTCAAGCTGGGTGTGAAGGAGTGTCATCACTGGAAGGATGGGCTGCTGGAGTCTCGACGGTGGCCTGAGGATCTGCAGACTGGATGAGGGTAGGTAGGTCTGTCTGCTGTAGAGGAGGCTCTGACTGGATATGAATCTTTGGATCTGCGGCCTGTAGCTGGTGTGGCTCCCCCTGCTATGGCGCAGCCTGCTCCGATCCTGCCTGTGCAGCCTGGGTGGGGGTCTCCTCCTCGTGAGCATCCTCCTCCACCTCAGATGTATCAGAAGGGGTGTCAGGCTCGGAGGGGATGTCGCCGCCGGAACGGATTATCAACTTGACGTGCCCATAGTATCGCTTGTTGCGACGCTCCATACGATCCAAGCGGGCAAAGAGTTGATGCACCAAATGGTAAATAGGCTCAGGAGCAGCTGGAGGTGCAGTGGGTGGGGGTAATGATGGAGATGGGGAAAGGGAGGGGGAAAGGGAGGGGGTGATGGTGGTCACGGAGGGGCAGCGGTGGTGGAGGGAAGAAGAGAAGAGAAAGAGAAGAAAGAGAGGAAAGGAAGAAGGGGGGTGGCGTCGCGGTCGTGGCTGGGTGGTGACGGTGGTGCGGCTGGTGGAGGTGGTTGGCTGGGGGTGGTGGTGGTTGGGGGTGGGTTGCAGAGAAAAAAGGGAGAAGAAGGGGAATGGGGGGCGCGACGGGGTAGGGTTTCGCGTCACTGGGGGTTAATGAATTTGAATCCACGCGAACGCGTGGGGCATGTGGTCGCGTGGCTTGGGTGGAATGGACGGTTGACGCGATCACGTGAGTGATGTGATCGCATGGAATGGATAAAAGGATGAATGACGTGGTCGTGTGAGGCATGCGACTACGTCGCTGGTAATTGTGCAAAACAAACAGTTCCAGCGCAACTCTCTGTCTCCTTTGGGGTGTTGTGCAATCCACGCGACGCGAACACGTCGCTCACGCTTTCGCGTGGGATAGGTTTTGTGCAAGTGACGCATTCGCGTGTGGGCCATTTTGTGCTAAACGCACGACAGCCGCACGATTCCAGCCCATATTTCTGGGCGTTGGATTTTTACGCCGATTTCTAGATCACGCGGCCGTGTGAATGACGTGGACGCGTGGGGGGTATTTTTCGCAACTGATGTGAACGCTTTAGCGATGCAATCGCGTCGCACGCCTTCTTTCTTTTTTTTTATGCAATTATGCAGTTATGCAGTATGTAATGCTAATGCAAATGCTTACGAATACTATCCAGGTTCAATGAAAATAAAATAATATGAAAATAAACAAAACGAAATAAAATGGAAACAAGAACGATCATACCATGGCGGGTTGTCTCCCACCTAGCACTTTTAGTTAAAGTCCTTAAGTTGGACATTAGATGAGCTTCCTGTTATGGTGGCTTGTGCTTAAATTCATCCAAAAATCTCCACCAATGTTTGGAATGCCAACAGCTTCCGAGGTCCCAAACTAGGCATGTGAAGCTTCTGAGCAGCTTCAAACAGATTCTCATGCTCCTGGGGTGACGCATATCAGAATATTTTTCAGGATCCCAAACTTTGCTTTTAAATCCGCCTTCGTTTTGATCTATATTTTTCCATCCAGGCAGCTTAGAAATTGTATTCTCACCAAGATGACCAAACGTCTTCCGAGACCCATTCGATTGAACATGATACCAATCCGTGCACTTCGAGTTGAAGCGTGGAATCTTATTGAACCTTGTGCACCAGCTCTGAGTATGAGCCATTTCCCTCTTACTCTTAAAGCCGCAGAGAGCTCTAAGCTGGCCATCTGTTTCAAGCAAACCATATTCAAGTGGAAAAATAAAGTTAAAGGTTAGGATTGTACCCACTTGAAGCTTGTATTAGGTGGTAATGGCCTTGGGACAGGTGTTTCCAGTGATTCTGTAAGTTCTACTCCCTTGTGATCTTCTGTGAATTCCTCCACTTCTTTGCAAAGTTCTTCAGCTGTAACTGCGTCCTGATTAAAGTCTTCTATGTCTTCCTCATCACTTAAGTCATACGTTGGAGGTTAAGAGAAATCTACCTCGACGTCATCTTCGTATTCACTTGGATAAGGTTCTTCAGGCTCAAGGAATTCAGCTACGAATGTAAGCTTGTGACTAGGAGAGCTTGATTCATGATCATTACTGCCCATGGAATCAACCTCTTGGTCTGTTTCGTCCAATTTTTCACAGGGCATATGCTGTGGAGGTCGTGCACTATCCTCCTTTGCATTAAATTCGGACTTTTCAGTGGAATCTTTTACAGTTCTTGATTCCCATGGAGTTTTAGCATCTCCTAATTCTTCAACCACTTCTTCCTCTGTAACTATTTTGGCTTCCTCCACTTGTTCCAATACAAAGCCATGTTCCTCATTGTCCACCGAAGTTTCTAGTATTTCCTTCATGCTACGCTCTTCTTTTGATTCTCCACATGCTTCCATGGGAGTACTTCGGGTTCTCAGATATCGGGAAGCTATTAAATTTACTACCTCAGTTACGGCAGTAGTGAGTTCCAGTACGCCCTTTTCTATCTTTGCTTGCCCCTGAAGAAGAATACGAAGTTTGTTTCACCGGAGGTTGGCTGGGTGTGAGGTCTCATTGGTTTGGGGAGACGGTTCAAAGTAAGAATGTAGTGGTTCTTGGGAGTAATTGGATTGGGATTGTGGTGGATAAGGGTCATATGGTGCTGAATGGTGAAAAGGAACTTGTGAGTGTGGTGGTTCAAATCTACGTTGAGAGGATGGTCTATAAGCACAGGGTGGGGCTTGTTGGTAGTTACAAGGTTGTCCACCATATCTATTGGCTTGGTATGCATTGTAAAGTGGTCCTCGTCCATGATACCTTGGAGGGTGTTGCTGTCTAAAGGGTTGATCAAATTCTCTTGGCTCCATCCATCTTTGATTGCTTAGACCTTGAAGCATATTCCTGTTATAGCTTTCTCTCCTTTCAACAATATTAGAACCAAACTCAAAGCGAGAGGGGTGAGAATTCATAGTGGCTAAAAAAATAAAAAGGGAAAAGCAAAAACAAATAAAAAAATAAAAGAAAAATATTTACAATAACCAATAATAAGGCACACGTTTGCAGTTCCCTGGCAACGGCGCCATTTTTGAAGAGAGAACTTTTGCATGGTCTAGAAATTCGCAGATGAATTCTCGTTGCAGGTATAGCTTCTAAACCAACAAAAGTCCTTTCTTACAAATGTTTTGGTTGTCACAAGTAACAAACCCCTAAATAAATTAATAACCGAAGTATTCAAACCTCGGGTTGTCTTCTCAAGGAACTGCAGCGAAGTATGTTCTTATTATTGGTTATGTGTTTTGTAAATTGGGGGTTTTAAAAGTAGGGAACAAGTAATTTAATTAACAAACAAAATAAATAAATAACTGTAAAATAAACTCTTGGCAAGGTACGAGAGTTTGGAAGTCCTATCCTAGTTATCCTTAGGAGTGATGAGAATTGAATTTTAATCCCACTTAGTTAAGTCAAGTGGACTAATTAGATTGATCCTCAAGTTCTAGTCAATCCCTGTGGGATGACTAGCTTTATAGCGATCTAGATTAATTAGGAATCTGCCAATTTCAACCACTGCTGAGTTTGACAACTCAAGAGTTACCAATTAATCAACCAAGCCAAAAGGAAGAAAATGTAAATTATTAATGTAAATAAAGGAAAGCAATCATAATTCTGAAATACCTCAAATTATATTAAATAGAAAATCAAATCTAAACATGAATGGTTCATAAGCCAATTTGGCAACAAAAGTAATTAAAGGAAAGCATTAGAATATCTGAAAGCAAGGGAAATATAAAGTATAGGAATATTGAACCTGATAAGGAGTTGGAATACTAAATTGAAATAATAAGAAATCCTAATCCTAAAACCTAAGAGAGAGAGGAGAGAACCTCTCCCTCTAAAAACTACATCTAAACTCCAAAAAAATGAATAATTGGAGCTCTCTTCCTATATGAATGCATTCTCCCACTTCATAACCTCTAATCTGTGCCTTCTGGACTTGGATCTGGGCCAAAAAGGGCTTCAGAAATTGCTGGGTGCGTTTTCTGTAATTTCTGGTGCGTGGCGTCTGTCATGCGTCCGCGTGGGTCACGCGGTCGCGTCATCTGGAGTTTTCCTTGTCACGAGTTTGCCTCGGTCATGTGTCTGCGTCAGTCACGCGTTCGCGTCGGTCATGTGTCTGCGTCAGTCACGCGTTCGCGCCGCGTCGTCCATGTGTTCGCGTCGCTGCCAGTTTCTTCAAAAACTCCATTTTGTGCTTTCTTTCCATTTTTGTATGTTTCCTTTCCATCCTTTAAGTCATTCCTGCCTTAGAAGATCTGAAACTACTCAACACACAAATCACGACATCGAATGGTAATAAAGGGCAATTAAAATAAATAATTTTAAAGCATAGGAAACATGTAATTCACTCATATCACATAATAAGGAAGGGAAAGTAAAACCATTAAATTTACATGAATAAGTGAGTGAAGGATTGAATAAGTCTCTTGAATTGAGCACAATATATATCATAAAATATGGGTTTATCCGTGGTCAATAGGTGGTTGGTTGGGGTGTGATTGTTGTTGATGAAAGTTGTTTGGGGTTTTGTGGTGGGTGTTTTGTGAGTTGAATGGTGGTATGGAGAAGTTATTCTGGTAGACTTGTGAGTTGTTGTGGGGTTGATGATATGTATTTTGTGGTTTTTTGTATTGGTTAGTGTTATTGGATGGGTGATTTTGGTTGTTTGTGTTGCGAAAATTATTAGAGTGGGGGTTCCTCTACCATTGATTGTGATTATCACCCCACCTCAAGTTAGGGTGGTTCCTCCATGATGAATTATATGTATCACCATGGAAGTCATTTTGGGAGGAGCTTGAGGTATTCTTCATGTATTGAACTTGCTCAAGCCGCTGATCGTTATTGCATTTCTCAAAAACTTCTTCACATTGGCCCCACTCATTTGAAGGTTGGCTTGCTGTGCTCACTGCAGCTAGTTGAAGTCCATCTATTCTTTTCACCATCATTTCCATTTGCTGTTGCATTTGTTGATGCATTACTTTGTTTTGTGCCAATATAGTATCTACACCCTCAAGTTCCAATACACCCTTTATTTGGAGTTGGGTTGCATTGCCTTTGAGAAGAATAGAAGTATTGATTGTTGACAACAATGTCTATGAGATCTTGAGCTTCTTCGGCTGTTTTCATCATCTGGAGTGAGCCTCCTGCAGAGTAGTCTAATGCCTTTTGTGCTTCTAGAGTTAGGCCCTCATAGAAGTTCTGGAGTCTTACACACTCACTGAACATATCAGGTGGACACCTCCTTATCAAGGTTTTGTATCTTTCCCATGCCTCATAGAGTGACTCTCCCTCCATTTGTTGAAAGTTTGCACCTTTGTTTTCAACTTAATGATTCTCTGAGGTGGGTAGAACTTGGCTAGGAATTTGCTCACCAAGTCATCCCAGTTGTTGATGCTCTCCTTGGAAAAAGTCTCCAGCCATTGAAACGCCTTATCCCTCAGAGAAATAGAAACAATAGCAACTTGTATATGTCTGGGTGTACACCATTTGTCTTAACTGTTTTGCATATCCTTAGGAAGACGGACAAGTGTAGATTAGGGTCTTCAAGAGGACACCCTCCATAAGAGAAATTGTTCTGCACCAAAGTGATGAGTTGAGGCTTCAACTCAAAGTTATTGGCATGGACATTTGAAGTAAGTATGCTGCTTCCACAATTCTTGGGGTTAGGAATGGTATATGAAGCCAACACCCTCCTAGCAGGTTGTCTATTCTTATTAGCAACCTCCTCAGGTGGGTTATACATGTTGTCCTCCATAACTTGATTTTCTTCTTCTGAATCCTCTTCAGCAATTACCCCCTTCCCCCTTACTTCTCTTCTAAGTCTCAAGAAGGTTCTTTCAGGCTCAGAATCAAAGGAAGTAGATGCTCCTCTCCTTCTGCCTGGCATGCACAATCACAAACAAACCAAGTGAAAAATGGACACTCTAATGCTAGAGTGTTGTTAGAGGGTTAGGTGACACAAAGTGTCAAACAGTTAGTGTGCTTTGAACCAAATGAAAGAAAAATGCCTAATCTAGACTACCACTAACTTAGTCATTGTTAATCTTTACCAATCCCTGGTAACGGCGCAAAAAAATTGATACAGAAAAGTTAATTTCACGTAATTACCGGTAAGTATACCGGGTCGTATCAAGTAGTAATAATCACAAGGGTGAGGTCAATCCCATGGAGATTAGTGGATTAAGAAATTTTAGTTGAATGGTACTTTAGTTAGACAAACAATTTGTGATTTCTTGGTGTCTTCAACATGAAAATAAAATACAAAAATAATAATGACAATGAATTGAAATGACTGAAAGTAAGAGAATGAAATAAATGACTGGAAATGTAAGAACAGAAACTTAAAGTGCAAGAAAATAAGAACTGAAATGTAAATGGTTAAAGCGTAAATTGCAAGTAAGTAAGAGCTGGAATGTAAATGGCAGGAATTATAAATTGCAGGAATGTAAACAAGGAGATTGGGTAGTGGGTAATTAGAAACTCAAAGGAATAGAAGTGAAGATTTGTGATGGGTGAGATCACTAGGGATCAAAGATGTTGATTTCTCATGAATTAATGGTGATCAATTCCTTCTCAATCATGTGAATTGATCTATGGAAGATTGTGAGTAATTGGATCCCAATCTCTTGGTGATTCAATTTCTCTTATCACAAATAATTGCCAATCTCTTGATCTAATTACTCATGAGAAGAGATGAAGATCAATTGCTAATCCCAAATGCCACACGATTCCCAGGATTTCAATTCAAGGTGGTTACATCTCACATACCAAACCAAGAATATATCAACTAAGAAGATCATGAGAGGATAAACCCCAAACTGAATTCTATGACTCCTTTCTCAAGTTTATCACACAATTCAAGTAGATTCAATCCCTCTCTCGATAGTAATTAAATCTATGAAGCATAAGAGTTTGCTCTTAGATAAACTAACTTGAATTGAGAAGAAAAGAAAAAGTATTAATTCATTAAAACCAACAGAGCTCCTCCCCCTAGTGAAAATGGGGTTTAGTAACTCATAGCTCCAAGTACAAACAGACTTCCAAAATTGGAAATTAAACTAAGTACAAAAAGAAAAGAAAAGAAAGGGAAAGCTCAAAGCAAAGATGAAAACTGAAAGTGATCTAAAGAATGAGAAAAAAGTAAAAGTTCCAAAAGTCCGAAAATCCTCTTTAGATTCAGAGTGCCACCTATTTATACAAGTTTACTCGCTTTTCAGGTGTACTTGCAAGTTTCTCAAAGTGGGCCTTTTAAACTTTTAGTTTGTACAGTCCTTTAGGCATTGGCAGTAGGATATTCTGCTCCCAGGCTTGTGTAGCATTTTTCCAGCGTTAGTGCCCTTCTTCATTTGTGCGTACGCACCTTTGCACCTGCGTACGCACCATTGTAAGAGTTGCAATTGTGCGTAAGCATTCCGTTCTGTGCGCTGATGCCAAGGCATCTTAGGCTAGTTTCACTAGTATTTTTCTGTTAGTTTTAGTGGTTTTATGCATTTTCTTGAGCTTAAAGTAACCAAGAATGGTTAAAAGAATAACAAAGCAATGAACCATCCAAACAATATGATTTTGATGCAAATTCCATGAGTTTTAGTTATATTACTTGAATGCTATGAATGGAAGATTTCTCATGAAATTTTGCAAGACTTTGATGCAATTGTTTGGATGATTTCAGGGAAGAAGAGGCTAGGCAAGGAAGCAATAAAGTCAATAAAGGAAGCTTGAATATCACATGTGGAGTTTAAGTTCCAGCTTAAGCCTAAACTGGAGTTTAAACGCCAGAATCATGAAGGCTAAGAAATGCTGAAACTGAAGTTCAACCTCCAGTTTAACCTTAAACTGGAGGTTAAACGCCAGAATGAAAGTCTCACCAAAGAAGCATTCCACGTTTAACCTCCAGTTTGACCTTAAACTGGAGGTTAAACGCCAGAATGAGAATGCCAATCAGGAAGCATTTCCACGTTTAACCTCCAGTTTAACCTTAAACTGGAGGTTAAACGCCAGAAATGGGAAGTGCACCAGGGAGCCATTTCCACGTTTAAGCTCCAGTTTGACCTTAAACTGGAGCTTAAACGTGTTCGACCAAGTTCTTCCTCCAGGGTTGCTTTCTCCATTTCCACGTTTAAGCTCCAGTTTAACCTTAAACTGGAGCTTAAACATGTTCGACACTTCCAGGGCCACCTTTCTCAGCTTCCACGTTTAAGCTCCAGTTTAACCTTAAACTGGAGCTTAAACGTGTTCGACCTCCAGGATGCCTTCTTCCATTTCCACGTTTAAGCTCCAGTTTAACCTTAAACTGGAGCTTAAACGTGTTCGACCTCCAGGGCTGCCTTTTCTATCTCCACGTTTAAGCTTCAGTTTAACCTTAAACTGAAGCTTAAACGTGTTCGACCAAGTTACCCTCCAGGGCTGCCTTCTTCCATTTCCACGTTTAAGCTTCAGTTTAACCTTAAACTGAAGCTTAAACGTGCTTCCACAAAAGGCATCACTGGAAGTGTCTGGCGTTTAAGCTGCAGTTTAAGCTTAAACTGCAACTTAAACGCCACTCTTGGAAAAGGTTTCTGGGCCAAAAATATTGCGGTTTAAGTTAGTATTTGAGCACAAACATTAACTTAAACTTACTCTGGTATGAAACCCATTTGAATATCATGGTTTATGGGATTGGGCCTGAAGGATTGATGAGTCTGAAATTTCAATTTATTGAGTCATGTGTCATTATTTGATTATCACTAAGTTGGCTCAATGAATGTTACAGAATTTGGATCAACAGCCTCATCAAGATTATGGATCATAAACCCAAGGCAAAAGGAAAGCATGGAGAGGCCTCAAAGCCCAAGAAACACAACAGAAGCTCAATATAGAAAGTGTATAAATAGGATAGAATTTAAGTTAGGAGGGGACTTTGACTTTGGCATTTTAGCTAGTTTTCATATCTTTGTAATTGAATTCAGAGCTATGACTCACTAAACCCCTTTCATTGGGTTAGGGAGCTCTATTGTAATTCAATGAATCAATAATAGTTTATCTTCTTCTTCAATCTTTTCTCTTGAATTTTGTTAGAAAGCTTCTCGATCTAATTCCATTGGGTAGTTGTCTTGGGAAAGAAACTACCCATAATTGGAATCCTTCGGAACCTTGGGAAAGGAATGGAGGATTCATGCTAGAGAAGCTTTCTCACAGTGAATTGGATTGGGGTTTGGATGGATATTGTGACATGTAATCCTACCAAATTGTGGTTCATGAAACTGTGTGGTATAATCAGTGATCGAGCATCATCTCTTCTTATGAACATTTAAACCAAGGGATTGGGAATTTGTTTGTTTTTAGAGAGAATTGGTGAGCCAAGGGATTGGGATCCAATCATATAAGATTGCCAAGCAAAATTCAATGAACGCATTGGTTGAGGAAGAGATAAACATGTTTTGATTCGGAGATCTCAATATCTCCTAACACCCAATGAATTCCCCATTTCTGATTTCCACTTTCTCTTTACATTCTGCAACTCAATTCATGCAATCACCCCCATTCCCTTTTAATTTCAGCAATTTACATTCTGCTCTTTAATTCATGCAATTTAAGATTCCGCCATTTCAATTTCTTGTCATTTACTTTTCCCGCCAATTTTACATTCCGCAATTCTCATCTAAATCTTGATTCTGCTCAACTAGAACACACTTCTAATCTTGATTCATGCGCATAAACTTGTTATGCTACGATTTAGGAAATTGCACGATCGTCAAAATTCCTTCCGGCAAGTGCACCGGTTATCGTCAAGTAAAAACTCACAATAGAGTGAGGTCGAATCCCACAAGGATTGGTTGAGTGAGCAATTCGGATTAGAAGTGTGTTCTAGTTGAGCGGAATCAAGATTTAGATGAGAATTGCGGAATGTAAAATTGGCGGGAAAAGTAAATGACAAGAAATTGAAATGGCGGAATCTTAAATTGCATGAATTAAAGAGCAGAATGTAAATTGCTGAAATTAAAAGGGAATGGGGGTGATTGCATGAATTGAGTTGCAGAATGTAAAGAGAAAGTGGAAATCGGAAATGGGGAATTCATTGGGTGTTAGGAGATATTGAGATCTCCGAATCAAAACATGTTTATCTCTTCCTCAACCAATGCATTCATTGAATTTTGCTTGGCAATCTTATATGATTGGATCCCAATCCCTTGGCTCACCAATTCTCTCTAAAAACAAACAAATTCCCAATCCCTTGGTTTAAATGTTCATAAGAAGAGATGATGCTCGATCACTGATTATACCACACAGTTTCATGAACCACAATTTGGTAGGATTACATGTCACAATATCCATCCAAACCCCAATCCAATTCACTGTGAGAAAGCTTCTCTAGCATGAATCCTCCATTCCTTTCCCAAGGTTCCGAAGGATTCCAATTATGGGTAGTTTCTTTCCCAAGACAACTACCCAATGGAATTAGATCGAGAAGCTTTCTAAAAAATTCAAGAGAAAAGATTGAAGAAGAAGATAAACTATTATTGATTCATTGAATTACAATAGAGCTCCCTAACCCAATGAAAGGGGTTTAGTGAGTCATAGCTCTGAATTCAATTACAAAGATATGAAAACTAGCTAAAATGCCAAAGTCAAAGTCCCCTCCTAACTTAAATTCTATCCTATTTATACACTTTCTATATTGAGCTTCTGTTGTGTTTCTTGGGCTTTGAGGCCTCTCCATGCTTTCCTTTTGCCTTGGGTTTATGATCCATAATCTTGATGAGGCTGTTGATCCAAATTCTGTAACATTCATTGAGCCAACTTAGTGATAATCAAATAATGACACATGACTCAATAAATTGAAATTTCAGACTCATCAATCCTTCAGGCCCAATCCCATAAACCATGATATTCAAATGGGTTTCATACCAGAGTAAGTTTAAGTTAATGTTTGTGCTCAAATACTAACTTAAACCGCAATATTTTTGCCCAGAAACCTTTTCCAAGAGTGGCGTTTAAGTTGCAGTTTAAGCTTAAACTGCAGCTTAAACGCCAGACACTTCCAGTGATGCCTTTTGTGGAAGCACATTTAAGCTTCAGTTTAAGGTTAAACTGAAGCTTAAACGTGGAAATGGAAGAAGGCAGCCCTGGAGGGTAACTTGGTCGAACACGTTTAAGCTTCAGTTTAAGGTTAAACTGAAGCTTAAACGTGGAGATAGAAAAGGCAGCCCTGGAGGTCGAACACGTTTAAGCTCCAGTTTAAGGTTAAACTGGAGCTTAAACGTGGAAATGGAAGAAGGCATCCTGGAGGTCGAACACGTTTAAGCTCCAGTTTAAGGTTAAACTGGAGCTTAAACGTGGAAGCTGAGAAAGGTGGCCCTGGAAGTGTCGAACACGTTTAAGCTCCAGTTTAAGGTTAAACTGGAGCTTAAACGTGGAAATGGAGAAAGCAACCCTGGAGGAAGAACTTGGTCGAACACGTTTAAGCTCCAGTTTAAGGTCAAACTGGAGCTTAAACGTGGAAATGGCTCCCTGGTGCACTTCCCATTTCTGGCGTTTAACCTCCAGTTTAAGGTTAAACTGGAGGTTAAACGTGGAAATGCTTCCTGATTGGCATTCTCATTCTGGCGTTTAACCTCCAGTTTAAGGTCAAACTGGAGGTTAAACGTGGAATGCTTCTTTGGTGAGACTTTCATTCTGGCGTTTAACCTCCAGTTTAAGGTTAAACTGGAGGTTAAACTTCAGTTTCAGCATTTCTTAGCCTTCATGATTCTGGCGTTTAAACTCCAGTTTAGGCTTAAACTGGAACTTAAACTCCACATGTGATATTCAAGCTTCCTTTATTGACTTTGTTGCTTCCTTGCCTAGCCTCTTCTTCCCTGAAATCATCCAAACAATTGCATCAAAGTCTTGCAAAATTTCATGAGAAATCTTCCATTCATAGCATTCAAGTAATATAACTAAAACTCATGGAATTTGCATCAAAATCATATTGTTTGGATGGTTCATTGCTTTGTTATTCTTTTAACCATTCTTGGTTACTTTAAGCTCAAGAAAATGCATAAAACCACTAAAACTAACAGAAAAATACTAGTGAAACTAGCCTAAGATGCCTTGGCATCACAACACCAAACTTAATACTTGCTTGTCCCTAAGCAAGTCCTGAGTTATTTGAGAAGAAAGTATGAAACAGAAAGCAATTACATTGGCTATATTAGCAAGCATTTGAAGTTCATCAGAAGGGTTTTATGCAGAAAGTTGCAGCATCACTTTTTCATACTTATCAGGTAAAATTATCACTTTTTCATTGCATCCATCAAACACTGCTATGGCCTCTTGTTATTCTTATGTCCTTGGCACTTTTCTCTTCTTTGTTTTTCTTTTCTTTTTCTTAGAGCTCCTTTGCTCCTTGTTTGCTCGGTGTCATGTGTTGCACAAGCCTTTGGCATTTTCTTTTTCTTATCAGTGCACTACACATATCCACTTCAGGCATTTTAGTTCACATTTCTTCTTGAGACATTGGTGCCAGCACCTCTTTGTGTGACTAAATGTTTTGTATTTAGGTTGCTCTTGATAATGGACTTTTGGTTGATAATCCCGGGTTAGTTAACCCAATTACCAAGTGTTGAAACACTCCTCAGAACCTATTCATCCAAGCATATCCTTAATACATAAACACCACAGGCATTTGTCTCAGAAGTTCAAACCATTGGTGCCTAGCTTATTTTCTCAATTTTTTTTTTTGTTTTTTGGTTGCCATTTTTCAGTGGCTTTTTCTTCTTCTTTTTCTTTCTTTTCCATGGCCAAAGACATTTATTCATCAAGATCCATAGACAGTTTTCAATTTCTACATAAAAAATGATAATTTTACACTCTATGTCCAGTGATCTGACTTAAACAATCAAGCATGCATACCACCACTTAATTCTACTTGATTTGTCACTAATTGAGCCAAGTTACTTTTGTTCAAATTTTTCTTTTATTTTTGGAAACAGAGCAAGCATGGCAAGCACTTGTTTAAGAAGGTGGAGTTAAATCCAAACATCTAGGCATTCATTTTATTCAAAGCAATAAACAGACACTCATACTAAAAAAAAAACTCCACATAACACTTAAATGACTTATGATGAAAGAAAGCTCATAAAGACAATTCACCAATTATCATTTGATTATTAAGGAACGAGACCACCTCTTATTTATTGCTTGGTTCTTCTTAATTCTTGGGATCCTGCTTCTTCTTGCTTCTGCCTCTTTTTGACCACTTGTGCTTCCTTTGTCTTTTCTCATGAGCTTTTTCCAGAATCCAGCTTTTTTCATCGTTTCTTCCACTCCTTTTTCAAGATCATTGCCTTGTTTATTTCTCCTTCTTTCCTCCCTTTGAAATACTCATCAAAAGCTGGGAATGCTGGGTCCATCTTGTGTAGATGTTCCCCTATGTAGTTAAGCTTGATTTGCGAACTGATGTTGTAATCAGCTTGGACTGAGTATCTTGCATTTTGTAAAGTGGTGGCTTCCTTGATTGCCAAGACATTGGCATCTTGGTGTTGGTATATGTGGCTGAAGGATTCCTGTAAGTGTAAATTCTGTTCCCTTTGCAGATCTAAGAATCTTGATTCAAAGTTCCTTTGCATATCCATCATTTTTAGGTGAAAGTCCTCTTGTCTCTCCTGAGACCTCATGTATTGTTGAGACATTCCTTCCATGATTTCCTGCATTCTGCTCATATCCATGGGGTCTCTGGGAATTCGTTGTCTTCTTTCTGGGATTGCTTGCTCTTCTTGCTCTTCTTCTCTGTCTTCTCCTTCCTGTCCTTCTTGTTCTGCTTCTTGCTCGGCTTCCGCTTGTTGCCCTTCTTCATTTCTTCTTCTTGTATGTCTTGGAGCAGTTGGGCCAAGAGTCATTCTGTACGCAGTTATGGCCAATCCAGGATATAGCCAATTAGGTCTTTCATCTTCAAGTGGTACTTGGGCATCGATGCATAGTCTAATGATGGTGCTAGGGAAGTGGAGCCAGGATTCAGGGTCACTTTTCTCACTAAACTCTTGTATCTGTTCAGCAATGAGTTTATGAACTTTGATCTCCCCTCCCACCATAATGCAATGTAGCAAGATGGCTCTTTTAGGGACTATTTCTGAAGAGTTTGCAGTGGGTAGGATGGATCTCCTAACTATTGCATACCACCCTTTAGCTTCAGGTGTTAGGTCTCCCCTTCTCAAGACTCTTGGAGCCCCTCTTGTTTTTCTCACCCATTCAGCTCTGATGGCACAAAGATCTTCAGCAATAGTCGTGTAGTCAGGTTCTCCTATCATCCTTTCCTCATAACTTGCTTGGCTGAAATGTATGTTTTTCAGGCCAAGAGTTTTCATGATTGCCTTGGGGCTGAAGTCAACTTCCACCCCTCTCACATAGCTTTTGTATGTGGGTTTCTTGGTTGAGTCTTCCCTCACTGCATTTGCATAGAACTCCTTCACCAAGTTGATGTTGATTTTAGTGATTGGCTTAGTCAGGAGCTCCCACTTCCTCTTTTTGATCTTCTCCCAAACACCTGGGAACTCATCCTTTTCAAGGTCAAAGGGAACTTCAGCTAGTACCCTTTTAGGTCTCATCCATTCGGCTTGAATCTCATGGAAAACTGATTTGTATCTCCTTGCATCGAATTCCCTGTTCTCCTCCATTGGTTGCTTGTCTTTTTTCTTTTGTGGCTAGATGAAGCTGTCATTGGTTCTTTAGTTTTGGGGTAAGTGACAAGCTAAAGTTGACCAGGTGAAGCAAGAAGTGTTGTTGGAAGTGTGGGGAGGTTGTTTTCGGCAAGAGATAGTTTATGCTATGATGAAGGAAATGTGCATGAAGGAGATTTGGTGGTGTTGAACTCGTTCCCCAAGTGGTTCTTTATAATGCCGTAAGTGAAAAATGGACGGCTAGGGTGGCTTGTGAAGGGTGGCTTGATGGTAAATATATGAATTAGGGAGAAGGACGAATTGCTTTTCATTTTCTTGGAAGTATTCTGGGTGCATTAGGTTGTACATGTAGCAATCTTTTCTTGCAGAACTTCCTTTTCCCATGTGTTAGCTTCAAAGACTTGTGAACTTTCTTTTTGACCAAGCACCGTACCTCCCTTTGTCTTTTTCCTCCATTTTTGTCTTTTCTTTTGTACCTGCACAAGCAAACAAGTGTGCTATCATTTTTCGGTCCATGTGAATGATGAATAGTACTTGCACATCTAAATCAATGATTGACTCCATGAGCTTATAGCCGTGACTTTTGTATGTATGCACACTATTATTGGACACCAAACTTAGTGTTTGGTAAAGTCTCCTGATGACATGAAATCCATATTGGTTGTCCTTAATGAATGTGCATAATTCTAATAAATCATAGTCACTTTGGCTCTTTGATTCTAAACAAAGTTACTACCCTAAGTAATTGAAACCAAAGTATTAAAACATGCGAATGGTCTACTTGTCATGAATTTCGAAATCCAGAGGAACTTCTTGCTTTTCATGAACCGTGTTCAAAGAGGAACACCAAACTTAATGTTTGGTTGTGCACTTTGCATGAAAAATTGAATGTATTTTGAATAAAATTTGGGTGCCTTCAGGCACACCAAACTTAGAGACAAATTGTATTTTACATGCAATGTTTAGTGCACTCTTTCAGCAGTTGTCCTGAGGATTCAAGTTCATGCATAAGAAACCATGCTTTATTAGATGCAAAACAAAACAATAAAGAGTAAGGATATTAAAAACATGGGTTGCCTCCCATGAAGCGCTTCTTTAACGTCACTAGCTTGACGGTTGTCCCTTGTTAGGGTGGATTGTAGTGCTTGACGTCTTCTCCTCTCACTATGCAAACGTCCCCACTTGATTCCTTCATGACCTCTAAATGTTCCATAGAAAGAACTTTCCTGATTGTGAACACTTGAGGGAGCTGGGAAGGAATGGTTTTGAGGCCAGGTGGAATTGGCAGATAATGACTTGATATCACTTTATCTCCCGGAGAAAAACCTTCAGTGGGAATTTTCTTGTTTCTCCACCCTCTTGGTAATTTCCCTATCATTCTTCCCTTTCTCTTGAGGATTTCTTCATTGACCCTTATGCTAGGAAGATCCTTCTGATCTGTTTCCATTGATTCTTGTGGCTTTAACTCTTGCAACTCTTGTTTGCCTTCCAAGGACTGTTTTAGAGTTTCAGCTGCTGGATTACTTTCCTCCAAACACAGATGGCTACTATCATCCTTAGGCTTTTCAGGTTCTGGTTCAGGCTCAGATGCAGGTTTGAAAACTTTGAAAATGAGCTGTTCATCATGTATTCTCAGAATTAGCTCTCCTTGTTCTACATCTATGAGCGCTCTAGTAGTGGCTAAAAATGGTCTTCCCAGAATGATAGGGTGTAGGTAGCTTTCCTCCATGTCCAAAATGACAAAGTCTGTGGGGAAGTAATAATCTCCCACTTTCACCAGCACATTCTCAACCACCCCTTCAGCTTGCTTCTAAGTTTTGTCAGCCAGTTGTATGATTACATCAGTGGATCTCACCTCATTCAGTTGTAGCCTCTTCATAAGAGTTAGAGGCATCACATTTATGCTAGCTCCTAGATCACAGAATCCTCTGTCAATTCTTGTTTCTCCTATGATGCAAGGAATATGAAAACTTCCTGGGTCTGTTTTCTTAGAGACTGTGTCCTTCTTGATGAGGGCACTGCATTCTTTGTTCATTGTTACCGTTTGTCCTCCCTTCAAAACTCTTTTCTTGCTCAACAATTCCTTTAAATACTTGATGTGTGTAGGCATTTGATGGAGAATCTCAAGAAAGGGAATATTGATATGGAGAGACTTAAATGTCTCTAAAAACCTTGAATAGGTTTTCCCTTTTTCACCTCCTCCTAACCTCTGAGGAAATGGTGCTTTTGGTTGGTATGTTTCCATCGTGCCTTTTTGCAGTTCCTTGGCTTGCTCAGTTTCACTTTCCTGCTTAACTTCTTCCACACCTTCCTTCAAGATTTCTGGCTCCTGCTCTGAGGGCCTGATTCCTTCTTCTTCTGAAACTTCCTTCAATATGGTGATGGCCTTGCATTCTTCCCATCTCACTCTCTTTTGTTCCCCTTTAGGATTCTTTTCTGTGTCACTAGGGAACACTGCAGTTGATTTGGGGGCCTGTTGAGATAGCTCTCCTACTTGAGACTCCATCCTCTTGAGTTTTTCACCATGGTTTCTTAAGGTAGTTCTCACATCATCCCTGAAGCTTTTCAATTCGGTTATGTCTTGACTCATGGTTGCCATCATTCCTTCTATCCGGTTTAATTGATCTTGAAATTGTTGGTTCGGATTAAGTTGGGTAGGTTGATTATTTTGGCCATGATATAATGGTTGGGGGTAAGTGTTTTGTGTGGCTTGGTATGATCTTTGGTTGGAGTTTTGGTATGTGGAATTGTTATGTTGGTTGTGGTTGTAAGGTTTGTGGTTTTGTGGTTGGGTTTGTTGGTTCCCCCACCCAAAGTTTGGGTGATTTTTCCATCCTGGGTTGTAAGTGTTGGAATGTGGATCATATGATTGCCTTTGTTGGTTTCCCACATAGTTGGCCTCTTCCCAATCACCTCCTTCAATGCTTACTTCCTCTTGATCTTGTGTGTGTATTGCAGCCACTTGCTTTGTTTCTAATTGCCTGGTAAGCTCTGCTAGTTGCTTGGCAAACACCTTGTTTTGGGCTAGAATTGTATCAACATGGTTCAGCTCCATGACTCCCTTAGTGTTGTGCCTCTCTGATGCATAGTAGTACTCATTCTCAGCCACTGTCTCAATCACTTCAATGGCTTCTTCCACAGTCTTTTTCCTGTTCAATGAACCTCCTGATGAATGGTCTACAGCCTTCCTTGATTCATAAGACAGTCCATCATAGAAAATATGCAATTGCACCCAGTCATGGAACATGTCTGGTGAGCATTTCCTTGTCAAATCCTTGAATCTCTCCCATGCCTCGTAGAGAGTTTCACCATCTTGTTGTCTAAACGTCTGAACCTCAGATCGAAGCCTATTGACCTTTTGTGGGGGGTAGAAACGTGCCAGAAACTTGCTTTCCACCTCATCCCAGGTTGTTAGGCTCCCCCTTGGGAATGATTCCAGCCACTTAGCTGCCTTGTCCCTAAGTGAAAATGGGAACAAAAGCAGTTTATATGCATCTTCCTGGACTCCATTGGACTTCACAGTGTCACAAATTCTCAGGAATTTTGTGAGATGTTGGTTTGGGTCTTCATTAGCACTTCCACCAAATGAACAATGATTCTCCACAAGTGATATTAGCTGTGGTTTGAGCTCAAAATTGTTGGCCTGAATGGGTGGTTTCTGAATGCTGCTACCACAATTCCCAGAGGTTGGGTTTATGTATGAACTAAGAGCCCTCCTCTCAGGAATGGCATTGTTTCCATCAGCTCTCTCATGGTTGTGAATTTCTCTATCCATGTTGAGATCTAGAGCTTCCTCAAAATTGTCCTCAGATTCTCCTTCAGATTCTTCTTCTCCCAGTACTCTCTTCCCTCTTGCTTCCCTTCTAAGTCTATGAAGGGTCCTCTCTGGTTCGGTATATGTAGGAGTTGATGTCTCTCCTCTCCTACCTGTCATACAAGAACACAGCACAGGCAACAAACAAGTGAAATACTCTTGGTTAATGGAAGAGTATGGTTAGAGCAATTGAGGAATTAATTCAAACAGTTAGTGAGTCAGTGAGTTAGTTGCTTGAATTTAAAGGCATAAAGAAAGAAAGCATGTAACAGAGTGCAGGAATTAAAATTCAACAAGTAACTTGTACTGAATTAATCAAAAAAAAAATGCTCAATCTAGTTAACTTCCAATTTGAGAATTGTCAATCGAAAACCAATCCCCGGCAACGGCGCCATAAACTTGATGCGCATAAACTTGTTATGCTACGATTTAGGAAATTGCACGATCGGCAAAATTCCTTCCGCAAGTGCACCGGTTATCGTCAAGTAAAAACTCACAATAGAGTGAGGTCGAATCCCACAAGGATTGGTTGAGTGAGCAATTCGGATTAGAAGTGTGTTCTAGTTGAGCGGAATCAAGATTTAGATGAGAATTGCGGAATGTAAAATTGGCGGGAAAAGTAAATGACAAGAAATTGAAATGGCGGAATCTTAAATTGCATGAATTAAAGAGCAGAATGTAAATTGCTGAAATTAAAAGGGAATGGGGGTGATTGCATGAATTGAGTTGCAGAATGTAAAGAGAAAGTGGAAATCAGAAATGGGGAATTCATTGGGTGTTAGGAGATATTGAGATCTCCGAATCAAAACATGTTTATCTCTTCCTCAACCAATGCGTTCATTGAATTTTGCTTGGCAATCTTATATGATTGGATCCCAATCCCTTGGCTCACCAATTCTCTCTAAAAACAAACAAATTCCCAATCCCTTGGTTTAAATGTTCATAAGAAGAGATGATGCTCGATCACTGATTATACCACACAGTTTCATGAACCACAATTTGGTAGGATTACATGTCACAATATCCATCCAAACCCCAATCCAATTCACTGTGAGAAAGCTTCTCTAGCATGAATCCTCCATTCCTTTCCCAAGGTTCCGAAGGATTCCAATTATGGGTAGTTTCTTTCCCAAGACAACTACCCAATGGAATTAGATCGAGAAGCTTTCTAACAAAATTCAAGAGAAAAGATTGAAGAAGAAGATAAACTATTATTGATTCATTGAATTACAATAGAGCTCCCTAACCCAATGAAAGGGGTTTAGTGAGTCATAGCTCTGAATTCAATTACAAAGATATGAAAACTAGCTAAAATGCCAAAGTCAAAGTCCCCTCCTAACTTAAATTCTATCCTATTTATACACTTTCTATATTGAGCTTCTGTTGTGTTTCTTGGGCTTTGAGGCCTCTCCATGCTTTCCTTTTGCCTTGGGTTTATGATCCATAATCTTGATGAGGCTGTTGATCCAAATTCTGTAACATTCATTGAGCCAACTTAGTGATAATCAAATAATGACACATGACTCAATAAATTGAAATTTCAGACTCATCAATCCTTCAGGCCCAATCCCATAAACCATGATATTCAAATGGGTTTCATACCAGAGTAAGTTTAAGTTAATGTTTGTGCTCAAATACTAACTTAAACCGCAATATTTTTGGCCCAGAAACCTTTTCCAAGAGTGGCGTTTAAGTTGCAGTTTAAGCTTAAACTGCAGCTTAAACGCCAGACACTTCCAGTGATGCCTTTTGTGGAAGCACGTTTAAGCTTCAGTTTAAGGTTAAACTGAAGCTTAAACGTGGAAATGGAAGAAGGCAGCCCTGGAGGGTAACTTGGTCGAACACGTTTAAGCTTCAGTTTAAGGTTAAACTGAAGCTTAAACGTGGAGATAGAAGGCAGCCCTGAGGTCGACACGTTTAAGCTCCAGTTTAAGGTTAAACTGGAGCTTAAACGTGGAATGGAAGAAGGCATCCTGGAGTTCCACGTTTAAGCTCCAGTTTAATTAAACTGGAGCTTAAACGTGGAACTGAGGGTGCCCTATTCCACGTTTAAGCTTCAGTTTAACCTTAAACTGAAGCTTAAACGTGTTCGACCAAGTTACCCTCCAGGGCTGCCTTCTTCCATTTCCACGTTTAAGCTTCAGTTTAACCTTAAACTGAAGCTTAAACGTGCTTCCACAAAAGGCATCACTGGAAGTGTCTGGCGTTTAAGCTGCAGTTTAAGCTTAAACTGCAACTTAAACGCCACTCTTGGAAAAGGTTTCTGGGCCAAAAATATTGCGGTTTAAGTTAGTATTTGAGCACAAACATTAACTTAAACTTACTCTGGTATGAAACCCATTTGAATATCATGGTTTATGGGATTGGGCCTGAAGGATTGATGAGTCTGAAATTTCAATTTATTGAGTCATGTGTCATTATTTGATTATCACTAAGTTGGCTCAATGAATGTTACAGAATTTGGATCAACAGCCTCATCAAGATTATGGATCATAAACCCAAGGCAAAAGGAAAGCATGGAGAGGCCTCAAAGCCCAAGAAACACAACAGAAGCTCAATATAGAAAGTGTATAAATAGGATAGAATTTAAGTTAGGAGGGGACTTTGACTTTGGCATTTTAGCTAGTTTTCATATCTTTGTAATTGAATTCAGAGCTATGACTCACTAAACCCCTTTCATTGGGTTAGGGAGCTCTATTGTAATTCAATGAATCAATAATAGTTTATCTTCTTCTTCAATCTTTTCTCTTGAATTTTGTTAGAAAGCTTCTCGATCTAATTCCATTGGGTAGTTGTCTTGGGAAAGAAACTACCCATAATTGGAATCCTTCGGAACCTTGGGAAAGGAATGGAGGATTCATGCTAGAGAAGCTTTCTCACAGTGAATTGGATTGGGGTTTGGATGGATATTGTGACATGTAATCCTACCAAATTGTGGTTCATGAAACTGTGTGGTATAATCAGTGATCGAGCATCATCTCTTCTTATGAACATTTAAACCAAGGGATTGGGAATTTGTTTGTTTTTAGAGAGAATTGGTGAGCCAAGGGATTGGGATCCAATCATATAAGATTGCCAAGCAAAATTCAATGAACGCATTGGTTGAGGAAGAGATAAACATGTTTTGATTCGGAGATCTCAATATCTCCTAACACCCAATGAATTCCCCATTTCTGATTTCCACTTTCTCTTTACATTCTGCAACTCAATTCATGCAATCACCCCCATTCCCTTTTAATTTCAGCAATTTACATTCTGCTCTTTAATTCATGCAATTTAAGATTCCGCCATTTCAATTTCTTGTCATTTACTTTTCCCGCCAATTTTACATTCCGCAATTCTCATCTAAATCTTGATTCCGCTCAACTAGAACACACTTCTAATCCGAATTGCTCACTCAACCAATCCTTGTGGGATTCGACCTCACTCTATTGTGAGTTTTTACTTGACGATAACCGGTGCACTTGCCGGAAGGAATTTTGCCGATCGTGCAATTTCCTAAATCGTAGCATAACAAGTTTATGCGCATCAAGTTTATGGTCCAATTAAATACTAGTGAAACTAGCCTAAGATGCCTTGGCATCATGCGCATGTATATTTGCCATTTCTTCCTCCTATGCGTACGCATATCGAGTCGTGCGTATGCACCCAGGCCATTTTTTCCAATCCAAACTTCAAAAACTATCGCAGGCACCTTTGGAAAAAATGTAGCGCCAAAGGCGCTCTCCTAGTGATGCAAAGCGCTTTTGAGAAATTTTAACTCAAATCAATTTTGGAATGCGCTATAGATAAATTTCTTGGAAATTTTTATTATTTTAACTAAACCTATTATATATATGTATATATGAAAGGAAATACAATCAACTAAGAAAAAATGCAATTAAGAATTCCAAAAATGTTAGTGTTTCAGAGTAGAAATTTTCACCCAAAACTCGACCGATTGGTCGGACAACCTCCCCACATTTAAAATCAGCACCGAGAGAATCAGGCGGAATGCAAAGAGTCGTTACTAGCATCACCTCCACCGTCAGCTGGTGGGTCTCGTGCCTCCTCTGGTTCATCATGTTGGGCCTCTGCCGCAACAGAATGCTCAGATGGAGTGTTTGGCTCAGGTGGGATGTCAGTATAGCCAGAGAAGATGATCCTCCTCAAGTGCTCATAACGTCGTATGGTGCGGCGCTCCGAACGGGCTATGTCGTCAAACAACTAGTGGATTAGGCGGTAGAGTGGCAGTAGAAGATGCTGGCTAATGTCTGCCTTGTCATTTTGCCTAGATGCAAACTCAAGTCCAGGCCAGTTGCCATATGGAATTTTCTTCTTGTGGCCGTGATAAATCCCAATTTTGTGGTTTATCTTGTGTTGAATTTGGTGGGTTTTATCAACTTTTCTCACATTTATTCAATGAAATAGCATGATTTTGTAATTCTCCTTAAATTTGTGCTTAAGAGTGAAAACATGCTTTTTAAGCCTTAAAATAGCTAAATTTAATTCACTTTAATTCTATTCGATACCTTGATATGTTTGTTGAGTGATTTCAGGCTTATAAGGTAAGGATTGGATGGAAAAAGTGAAGAGAAAAGCATGCAAAGTGGAGAATTCAGGAAGAAATGAGCATTTCGAGAATTCAAGGCCACCCGAACGCGTATGCATGAGGAGTAAATTTGCCAACGACGCGCACGCATAAGCCACGTGCACGCGTGACGCTTGTCACGTGACCTCATTAAAGTGAATACGCTGGGGGCGATTTCTGAGCTTTCCAGGCCTAAATCCAGCTCATTTTTGAGGCTATTTGATGCAGAATTCAAGATTGGACAAAGGGGGAGCAATTAGATAGTGTAGAAAACATGTCTTATGTTAGTTTTAAAGAGAGAAACTCCCTCTTCTCTCTAGAAATTAGGGTTCTTAGTTTAAATTCCTTCTAGATTTAGGTTTTAGTTCTTGTTTTCTTTACAATTTCTTATTTCTACATTTTTATTCTCTTAGTTCCTTTTGTTAATTTCTCTTTTATGTCATTTTCATGTTTATGAACACTCTTGTCAATTTCGATTTCCTTTAATGTAATTTGAGGTATTTTATGTTTAATGTTGCTTTCTTTAGTTGTTATTGTTGATTCCTTGCATTGGGTAGTTGTAGATTTTATTATTATTGCAATTTTATGATGCTTTCTCTTTTATGCCTTACAAGTACTTGACAAAATATTTGGTTAGAATCTAGAGTTGTTAGTTAATATTATTTTCATTGACTCTAGTCTCTTGCTAATTCAATTAGTAAGTTGATTAGGACTTATGGATTGAGATTAACTAGTCCTATTTGACTTTCTCTCAATATGAAGATAATATTATACATTCTTCCTATGTTGGAGATGACAAAATAGGATTAGCTCTTGTTAATTATTGTATGATGATTAGTGACTAGGATAGAAAGCCTTGATTCTCCATCCTTGCCATGAATGCCTCTTTTTAGTATTTGTTATCTTTAATTGTTTGTTTTATTTTCTTGTCAGTTATTTTCTTGCCCCTTATCTACCCAACCCGTGAAACTGGTAACCAAAAACTGAGTACTCGATTGTAATTCCTAGGGAGAACGACCCGAGACTAAAACTCTCGGTTATTTTTATTGGGTTGGACTTGTGACAATGATAAACCCATATTTTATGATATATTTTGTGCCTAAATTAAGTGATTTATTCAATCTTTCACTCACTTATTCATGTTAATTGCATGGTTTTACTTTCCCTTCCTTATTATGTGATGTATGTGAAAAACATGTTTCCTATGCTCTAAAAATAATTATTTTAATTACCCTTTATTTCCATTCGATGTCGTGATTCCTGTGTTGAGTAGTTTCAGATCTTCTAAGGCAGGAATGACTTAAAGGATGGAAAGGAAACATACAAAAATGGAAGGAAAGCATTAAACGGAGTTTTTGAAGAAACTGGCAGCGACGCGATCGCATGGACAATGCGGCCGCGTGCCAGCGCGAAATGGCAGTGACGCGACCGCGTGATTGACGCGATCGCGCACCTTAAGCAAAACGCATATGACTCGGACGCATGACTGAAGCGACCGCGTAACAAGGAAAACTCCAAATGACGCGACCGCGTGACCTACGCGGACGTGTGACAGAGGCCACGCACCAGAAATTATAGAAAACCCTCCCAGCGATTTCTGAAGCCCTTTTTGGCCCAAATCCAAGTCCAGAAGGCACATATCAGAGGTTATGAAGTGGGGGAATGCATCCATTCAGAGGGGAGTCTCCAATTTAGTTAGTATCCATGAATTAGATGTAGTTTTGAGGGAGAGGTTCTCTCCTCTCTCTTTTAGGATTTAGAATTAGGATTTCTTTTGCTTTCAGGATTATCTTTTTATCAGGTTTAACATTCCTTTTTATTTATCTTCTCAATTTAGTTTATGAATTCTTCTATGTTACAGATTACTCTTTGAATTAGTGTTATTTGAGGTATTTCAGTTTATTATTGCTTTCTTTTATTTATATTACTGTTGCTTTCAATCTGAAGACATTTTTATTCAAGTAGATTTACTTTTTCCCTTTTGGTCTTGGTTAAGAAATCAGTACTCAAGAGTTATCAACTCAACATGATTGATAATTGTTATCTTTGCTAATTGAATTGAACTTCAATAATCCCAATCTTTCCTTAGGATTAACTAGGATTTGAAGATCAAACTAATTAGTCACTTGACCTTCCTTTGCTCTAGTAAAGGCTAACTAAGCGAAAATAAGATTCAATTTTCATCATCATTGATAAGGATAACTAGGATAGGACTTCCAATTTCTCATACCTTGCCAAAAGTGTGTTTTATAATTATTTATTTATTTTATAGTCTTTTACTTATTTTAATTGAAATTTAATTTACTTGTTCCTCATCTTCAAAACCCCAATTTACAATCTTCATAACCAATAGTAAGAACATACTTCCCTGTAGTTCTTTGAGAAGACGACCCGAGGTTTAAATACTTCGGTTATCAATTTTTAAGGGGTTTGTTACTTGGGACAACCAAAACGTTTGTAAGAAAGGACTTTTGTTGGTTTAGAAGCTATACTTGCAACGGGAATTTATTCTGAATTCTAGACCACGCAAAAGTCGTCTCTTCAAAATGGCGCCGTTGCCGGGGAGCTGCAATCGTGTGCCTTATTATTAGTTATTGTAAATATTTTTCTTTTACTTGTTTATTTATTCTTATTTTCTCCTTTTATTTTTATTAGCTACTATGAATTCTCACCCTTCTTGCTTTGAGTTTGGTTCTAATATTGTTGAAAGGAGTAAAAGTTATAACAGGAACATGCATCAAGGTCAGAGCAATCAAAGATGGATGGAGCCAAGAGGATCTGATCAACCCTTTAGGCAACAACACCCTCTAAGATATCATTGACAAAGACCATTCTACAATGCATACCAAGCCAATAGACATGGTGGACAACCTTGTAGTTACCAACAAGCCCCACCCTGTGCTTATAGACCATCCTCTCAACGTAACTTTGAACCACCATACTCACAAGCTCCTTTTCACCATTCACCACCATATGATCCTCATTTACCCCAATTTCAATCCAATTAATCCCAGACACCACCACTTCCCCATGTACCACGTCTAAATCCATCACCCCGAGAATCAGAGGTTCGCCTCAAGGAAACAGTAGATCAACTCCAAACAACCCTTCATCAACTGGAGCAAGCTGTAAGTCAATTATCTTCTAGGCGTTCGAACATTCAAGGACCTCCCATAGCTCCATGTGGACAATCTAAAGAAGAGCGTAGCATGAAGGAGATACTAGAAACTCCAGTGGACAGAACAGGGCATGACTTCGTACTGGAACAAGTAGAAGAAGCTGTCATTGTAAACGAAGAAGAGTTGGTTGAAGACTTAGGAGACGCTGAACTTCCATAGGAATCCAGAGTTATGCAGAATTTTGTCAAAAACATTACAATTGATGCTAAGAAGGATAGTGCACAACTCCTAAAGCAAGTCTCTTATGAAGAACTAGACGGAATAATCCAAGAAGCAGGTTTCCTTGATGATGATAATCTCAAGTCAAGTTCTCCCCGTAATGAACTTGCATCAGCAAGTGAATTCTCTGTGATTGAAAAATCTTCCCCAAATGAATACGAAGATGATGCGGAGGTAGATTTCTCTCAACCCCCCATTTATGACTTAAGTGACGAGTAAGACATAGAAGGCTTTGGTCAGGACATGGATGCAATTGAAGAAGTCTGCAAGGAAGTGAAAAAATTCACCGAAGAGCACAAGGGAGTAGAACTTATAGAACCACTGGAAACACCTATCCCAAAGTCATTACCACCTAATACAAGCTTCAAGTGGGTACAATCCTTAACCTTCAGCTTTATTTTCCCACTTGAATATGGGTTGCTTGAAATAGATGGCCAGCTTAGAGCTCTCTGCAGCTTTAAGAGTAAGAAGGAAATGGCTCGCACTCAGAGCTGGTGCACAAGGTTCCATAAGGTTCCACGCTTCAATTCGAAGTGCACGGATTGGCATCATGATCAATCGAATGGATCTCGGAAAATGTTTGGTCATCTTGGTGAAAATCTACTTTTTAAACCGCCCGGATGGAAAAATATAGATCAAGACGGAGGCGGATTTAAAAGCAAAGTTTGGGATCCTGGAATCTATTCTGACATTTATCATTCCGGGAGCCTGAGAATCTGTTTGAAGCTGCTTAGAAGCTTTACATGCCTAGTTTGGGACCCCGGAGGCTATTGGCATTCCAAGCATTGGTGGAGATTTCTGGACGAATTTAAGCGCAAGCCGCCATAACAGGAAGCTCATCCAATGTCCAACTTAAGGACTTTAACTAAAAGTGCTAGGTGGGAGACAACCCACCATGGTATGGTCGTTTCTTTTTCAGTTTTATTTTGTGTTAGTTATTTTTGTTTTTCTTTTCAATTGAACGTGAATATTATTCATTCGCATTGCATACTGCATACTTGCATACCTGCATCATAAAAAAAAAAGAGAGTAGGCGTCGACGCAACCGCATCACTCATGCGATCGCGTCAGTTGCGAAAAACACTTCCCACGCGTCTGCATCATTCACAAGGCCGCGTGAACTAGAAATCGGTGTAAGTATCCAACGCCCAGAAAGTTGGGCTGGAATCGTACGGCTGTTGCGCCTTTCGCACAAAACGACCCACGCAGTCGCGTCCCTGACGCGATTGCATCACTTGCACAACACCCATCCCACGCGACAGCGTGAGCGACGCGTGGATTGCCCACCACCCCAGAGGAGACAGAGAGTTGCGCTGAAACGACGCTGGAATTGTGCGTTTTACACGATTTCCAGCGACGCGATCGCCTGCCTCACGCGATCGTGTCATTCATTATTTACCCATTCGATGCGATCGCATCACTCACACGATCGCGTCGGCCCCCATTCCACCCCAGCCACGCGACCGCGTTCCCCACGCGATCGCGTGGCTTTAAATTTATTAACCCCCTGTGACGCGAACCCTACCCCATCGCGCCCCCTAACCCCTTTCTTCTTCCTCTTCCCTGCCAAACCCCTCCCACCCTCTCTGCCCTTCGCCGCTACGCCCCCTACGCCGCCGCTCCACCGTCCACCACCCAGACACCACCGCAACGCCACCCCACTTCCTCCTTCCCTCTCTTTCTTCTTCTTCTTTCCTCTTCTTCCCTCCACCACTACTGCCCCCCGCCGTGACCACCACCGCGCCGCCATCACCGCCGTGCCTCCCACCACCACCCTTACCCTTTCCCATCCCTCACTTGTCCCCCCTACCCCCATTACCCTACCCGAAACCCCCTGCCTTCAAACAGCCCTCACCGTCGCCGTGCCACCCTCAACCACCGCGTCAGCCGCCACCACCACCATTCCCCAGCCATCTCTCCGCCCCACTTTCATTCATCCGTTTACCAGGTTCCGTCGAACGCCACCCTTCTTTCAATTCCTAGTTAATTACATATTTTTCTGTTTATGTTCATAATTAGGCTAGTTAGATATGCATGTTGTAGTGGATTCTAGGTGGTTAGGTAACCTAGGATGAGGTTAGTGGATTTAGGCCTGATTAATTGCGCTGTTCGTGCTTCTTGTTTTCTAATTTTCGCAATTCTGCTGTTGCTGTGATGATTCGTATCGTTCATATGCTGTTCTTACTGTTCATGCTGCTATTGAAAATGTTCTTTCTTGTTCACGCTAATTATATCTAATTGCAGTTTGTTTTAATTACTATGAACTGTCCTACTTACTGTTTATTTTCCGGGAACATCCAATTTTAGTCGGAACACTGCCCAATTTTCTGTAAACTGTTTTGTTTCCATTCATGTCTTGGTTTTGGCACTTTGAACTCTGCTTTACTCTGCCTTTACCAAAACCAATTCATGAATACCAGGGCAAGCTTTCTTATTCTTTTTGATTTCCTAGTTCATAATCTGCATTTTTGATGTTTAGCTTCCAATTTTTGATTCATCATCAACCTGATTCCCTTGTTTGGATATGAGTTAACTGTAGCTTCTAATTGAGAATGCTTGTTACTTAGAAAAGGATCATCATGCCACTTACTCTAACCCACTTTTTACTAATTCACTAATTTTAACTTCCTAAACTCTTTTTTCATTCCTAACCAACCTAACCTTTCAAAACTTCTCTTCTGGTTTTTCACTATTCTCTTTAACCTTCTAACCAAGGCATGATGATAATTTTTCCTAATTAACATGATTTCTAATACATTTTGGATTGTTAATTTTTCTTCTCGAACTTTTAACTCCTATTCAATCCTTAATGCTCAATTACTTAACTCATTTTCATTACTCCACTGCTCCTTTGCCACTATATGCTTACTTTGTGATTTGCCTCCTTGTTTTCCTATTTTTATTATATCCTGGTTTTCTGTTTTTCAGGATGTCTGACACCCAAAGAAAAGGAAAAGGAAAGGCCACAACTGGCAAACGGAAAAGAGGAGAATTCTCCATGTCCATCATGGACATCATGCATGATGACTCCTGGCGGGAGAAACACTTTACCCCACAGGAGAAGGCTGACCAGCTACTCCCTGCTACTGATCCCATTAAGTTTGCAAACCGATACTGCGAGCTGAAGTATCCGGTGTTTGCAACCTCCAGGAACCTGTACCTGGAGAGGACTCTGAAGATCCCAGAAGAACTCCAGTAATACACCTTTGATCAGATCAAACAAAGAGGCTGGTCCTTCCTGGAGAGACACCTGACTGAGGTCAATGCATCTTGGGTAAGGGAATTTTACTGCAATTACTTCAAAACTTCCCTAGATGCAGTAAACCTAAGAGGGAAGCAGATACTGGTCACTGAAGAGGCCATAGAGGATGTTCTGAAGCTCCTGCCTAAATCCGATCAGCCAGATGGTTATCAAAAGGCTGAGGAGGACATGCGATTCATGAAGTTTGACTGGGATGCCGTCAAGGCAAGGATCGCCCTTGACCCGACTGTTCCATGGGTCATGGGTCAGAACACCACCATGCCTAAGGGAATCAAGCGGGCTTACTTGAACGATGAGGCTCGGCTATGGCATCAGATCCTCAGCAACTTTATTATGCCGAGTACTCACGAGACGGAGCTACCTGCCGCTATGATCACCCTCCTATGGTGTGTGATGGAGGGTAAGGATATGTACCTGCCACGCTTCATTCGATACTACATGGACAGGGTCCACGTCCGAGGCACTCTCCCCTTTCCATATCTGATTACACAGCTTGGCCATCGAGCTGACGTGCCTTGGGAGGATGCTGATGAGAAGCCACCTGCTACATAATGCAAGAAAATTATCCCTCACAGCAGGAACTTTCTGGCTTTGGGCTACAGACCTCTATTCCTCACTCCTACTGATGAGACAACCACACCATCTGCCGGCCCCTCTTCCTCTACAGCTACCCCTGCTACCACCACTGCACTTCCACCTACCTCAGAGCCAGTTTATCACTTAGTGCATCGCCTGTTTCGGCAGCTAGACCAGATGGAGCGCCGCAACCGGCGGCGATACGAGGGCTCTGAGCATCGCAGCAAGCGACGCTATGAGCACCTGAAGCTTATGATCCGTTCTGGCAGCGATATCCCCTCCGAGCCTGACACTCCATCAGAGCCATCTGAGGAGGAGGCGGATGACCATGAGGCGGAGACCGATCCACAGAGTGAGGCTGCGCAGGCAGGCACAGAGCAGGCTGTATCACATCAGGAGGCCCCGCCTCAGATTCAGGATGCAGACCCAGAGATCCCGATTCAGTCCGCACCTCCTCTGCAGCAGGCAAATCCTCAGACCACCACCACAGAGACTCCAGCCACCCATCCTTCCAGTGATGTCACTCCTTCACACCCTGCTTGAGTGAGCATCAGGGACGATGCTTCATTTTAAGTATGGGGAGGTCGCCATCTCTGGCGTATTTTTTGATGAACCACTACAGACTCTTTTTACTTTATTATTTTTCTGTATTTTTCTCTTTATTTTTATTTTTATTTTCTCAGTACTTATACATTGCTATTTTCATGTATTTTTACTATATTTCTGCATGTTGCACTTTAGTTCATATTTTAGCCATTTAGTTTAGTTGCAATTCTAACCTATTAATTATAGAAAATGTGGATTAATTGGTATAGTTTACCCTTTTTTAGCATAAGATAACTTAGTTTAAATTAAAAATATAAAAAGGAAGTAAACTAGAGACTTTAACAGAATAAAAACAACCCACACCTTGTATATATAGCATTACATGTTAGTTAGTTAATAACATTTCATCAAAGAGAAACACTAGAACTTTAAAGCCACCTTAAGATTTACATTGAGAATAATGGGAACTCTTAATTTTTACTTGCTTGACATATGTAACTGATATATGATTTTTGAGTTAGAGAACACACAGCCTGTGAGTTTTGAGCTTAATTGTATGGTTACATTCAAACTATAATTTTTATTCCTGTGTGTTTCGCCCTTCTTTTTTATTCTGATGTTCTTTACTTTGTTTTAATCTATATGTCTGATTATAGAATATAGATACATACCAAGAAAGTGATTGATGCCATTGTTTGATTCTAGCTCACTATTCCCAAATTAGCCTAACTTTTACATCACCCTTGTTAGCCCCTTTGAACCTTTAAATCCCCTATTGTTTTATAACCACATTACTAGCCTTGAGCAGAAAAACAAAATAAAAATCCCAAGTTGAATCCTTGGTTAGCTTAAGATAGAAATTGTGTATTCTGTAAGTGTGGGAAACCTATTGGGAACATGGATGATAAAAAGAAAGGGTAGAAAGTTAAAAAGGTTAAAATAATTCGAAATAAAAATTTTGGGAAGCATGCTCATGTGAAATCAAAATAATTGAATTACCATGTACATTAAAAAAATTTTAGTATTTGAATAAAGGGGATACAAAAGAATTCCCCAAATGCAAAATAAAGCAATGCACATGGGACAAATTAAAACTAATGCATGAGCATGTAACATAAAAAGTGAGAAAAATATGGAGAAATAGGTAAAGAATCTTTGCTTTAAAAAATATGTATGTTAGGTGAGATCTTAGACTAACCAAGGATTCACTTAATTAGCTCACTTAGCCTTATACATACACCCTTACCTTTACCTTAGCCCCATTACAACCTTAATTAAAGACCTCATGATTTTTGTATGCCTATATTCTATAATTGTTGATTGGTTAGATGAAGAACAAAGTTATAGAAAGTAAGGATAAAAAGAAGAATAGAGTGATTAAATTATTAATTGTCTTGCAAAAATTGTAAAAATTGTCTTACAAAATCCAGTGAGGGTTCAATAGCTCATCAACATATATCTCTGCTTAAATTATTAATTGTCTTGCAAAAATTGTAAAATGTTTTTCTCTCCCATCTCAATTGTAAAGGTACTTTATCACTATCTAAGGTTTGGCTATTTATATAAGATTCCTTGAAAAGGTGAATTAATTCAACTACATGTAAGCTTTATACACAAGGGAATAAGAATTTAGAATTGCATGATTCATTTAGGTAGTTGCATTTAGAATAGATTGCATTGTATGAGATTACACCACTTCAACCTTACCTTACTCTTTATCTTGGATTTAGCATGAGGACATGCTATTGTTTAAGTGTGGGGAGGTTGATAAACCCATATTTTATGATATATTTTGTGCCTAATTTAAGTGATTTATTCAATCCTTCCCTCACTTATTCATGTTAATTGCATGGTTTTACTTTCCCTTCCTTATTATGTGATGTATGTGAAAAACATGTTTCCTATGCTTTAAAAATAATTATTTTAATTACCCTTTATTTCCATTCGATGCCGTGATTCGTGTGTTGAGTAGTTTCAGATCTTCTAAGGCAGGAATAACTTAAAGGATGAAAAGGAAACATACAAAAATGGAAGGAAAGCATAAAATGGAGTTTTTGAAGAAACTGGCAGCGACGCGATCGCATGGACGACGCGGCCGCGTGCCAGCGCGAAATGGTAGTGACGCGATCGCGCACCTTAAGCGAAACGCATATGACGCGGACGCATGACTGAAGCGACCGCGTGACAAGGAAAACTCCAAATGACGCGACCGCGTGACCTACGCGGACGCGTGACAGAGGCCACGCACCAGAAATTATGGAAAACCCTCCCAGTGATTTCTGAAGCCCTTTTTGGCCCAAATCCAAGTCCAGAAGGCACATATCAGAGATTATGAAGTGGGGGAATGCATCCATTCAGAGGGGAGTCTCCAATTTAGTTAGTATTCATGAATTAGATGTAGTTTTGAGGAAGAGGTTCTCTCCTCTCTCTTTTAGGATTTAGAATTAGGATTTCTTTTGCTTTTAGGATTATCTTTTTATCAGGTTTAACATTCCTTTTTATTTATCTTCTCAATTTAGTTTATGAATTCTTCTATGTTACATATTATTCTTTGAATTAATGTTATTTGAGGTATTTCAGTTTATTATTGCTTTCTTTTATTTATATTACTGTTGCTTTCAATCTGAAGACATTTTTATTCAAGTAGATTTACTTTTTCCCTTTTGGTCTTGGTTAAGAAATCAGTAACTCAGGAGTTATCAAACTCAACATGATTGATAATTGTTATCTTTGCTAATTGAATTGAACTTCAATAATCCCAATCTTTCCTTAGGGATTAACTAGGATTTGAAGATCAAACTAATTAGTCACTTGACCTTCCTTTGCTCTAGTAAAGGCTAACTAAGTGAAAATAAGATTCAATTTTCATCATCATTGATAAGGATAACTAGGATAGGACTTCCAATTTCTCATACCTTGCCAAAAATGTGTTTTACAGTTATTTATTTATTTTACAGTCTTTTACTTATTTTAATTGTAATTTAAATTACTTGTTCCTCATCTTCAAAACCCCAATTTACAATCTTCATAACCAATAGTAAGAACATACTTCCCTGCAGTTCCTTGAGAAGACGACCCGAGGTTTAAATACTTCGGTTATCAATTTTTAAGGGGTTTGTTACTTGTGACAACCAAAACGTTTGTAAGAAAAGACTTTTGTTGGTTTAGAAGCTATACTTGCAACGGAAATTTATTCTGAATTCTAGACCACGCAAAAGTCGTCTCTTCAGACAACCAAAACTAAAGTTTGATTGAAGGTTGTTTGTCGGTTTGGACTATACTTGCAACGGAATTATTTTGTGAAAATTCTAGACCAACGGTAACCTTACTTCAAGTTTTTGGCGCCGTTGTCGGAGAATTGCAATGTGTGCTTGTTATTGGTTAGTGTATATATGTTAATATTGTGAATAGCTTGATTTTTGGTTTGTTTGCTAGTTTTGCTAGTTGTAGGATTTGGTTTTCTTGTTTCTTATTAGTTTTTGTTTTCATTATCTCTTGCTACTATGAATTCTCATCACTTTAGCTATGAGTTTGGTTCAAACTATGTTGTAAGGAATGGAAGCTTAAATGAAAGTTTGCATCAAGGATTTGGAAATCAAAGATGGGAGAAGCCTCAAGCATATAAACAACCTTTTTGGCAACAACCTCCTTTGATTTCTTATAGGTATAATCTAACTCCTAATGCATACCAACCTAATGGATGTGGTGACCCTCATTGTGGTTGTCAACCACATCCACCACACACATATGACCCCTTCCCTCAATATAGTTCCTAACAACTTCACTCACAAGTCCCGTACCACCATTCATCTCCATATGATCCTAACCCATATCCACAATACCAACAACCATAGCCATACTTAGAGCCACCACCATTCCAACATCAATATTCTCAAGAACCATCAATTCCATATACATTACCTCCATACCCTTACCAAGATGAACCACCTTCCAATTATGAACCCTTTCTCCCTAATAATGAACCCTCTCTTCCATCATCTCCTTCAAGGGATGAAGCGCTCCGTACCTTCTTGCAAGAACAACAAAGAGATATTAGCTCTCATATCCAAAGGTAAGAAGAGCAGCAAAAGGAGCTAAAGAAGATAGAAATCATGGTGGCTACCATGACTGAAGCCGCTAACCGCATGGCCTCCCACCTAAACTCATGCTATTCCCATTGACGAATATGGAGGATCAACCAAAGAGCATAGTGAGGGAGTGAGTTTGGAGCTTCAAGGTGAAAAAGAGGAGTTAAAGCAAGAATTGCAATAAGAGGAGGAAGTTGAGATAATTGAGCCGGGAAGAGCGGTTGAAGAATTAGGAGAGGTTGATCAAGAATTGGACTCAATCATTGATGAGTTCTTGTCCTCACTAACAAATCACCTCAATGATCCTACTGAGCTTTCTTCCATTGAGCTTGAAAGCAATGTTGAGGAGGGTGCACAACCTCCAAAGCACATGTTGAATGATGAAGAATTGGAAGAAGGTGAGCAAGCAACAAATCTTCCTCTTGACGATGATTCCACACCAACACATGACACTTTTGTATTTGAGGAGTCTTCTTCCATTAAAATTGAGGTAGATGTTGAGATAAGTTCCATATTACCTCCAAGTTGTGACATGAAGAATGGAGAAGAGATAGAAGAGGTTGGTGAGGAAGTGATTGAATGTGAAGAACCTTGTCAAGAGTGAACATGGAAGATGCTTTTCAAGAGGTGGAGGCAACCAAAGAAGAGCACAAGGAAGTAGACCTCACGTTGTCAAAGTGTGGAGAGGCCCCTCTTCCTAAGTCACCATCACCCTTTACACCATTCAAGTGGGTAAAATTCATATCCCTTAACTGTCTTATTCTAGTTGAATATGGTTTGCTTGAAATGAATGGCCAACTTAGGAATCTTTGTGGAATGAAAAGCAAGAAAGAGTTGGTTAGCGATAAGCATCGTAATTCAAGGTTCACTATGGTTGAATCACCAAAATCTAAGTGCAATGGTTGGTGTACTGCTATATTGAATGGGTTTAGGAAGGTGTTTAGGTACCTAAATGAGAATTCACAAGTCTTGTCACCCGGATTGAACTATGGTAGTCAACAAGAAGATGGGAGCAAGAACGAGGTTTGGGACCCCGGAATTCATTTCAACAATCAACACTCTTGGGGTCTTGTCACTTGCTCAAGCTTACTTGAAGGCCTTGTGCGCCTAATTTGGGATCCCGGGGGACATTGGATATACAAATATTGGTGGGGATTCAAGGATGAGCACAAGCATAAGCCACCATAGCAAGGACCCCATCAATGGTCCAACTTAAGGACTTTAAACAAAAGTGCTAGGTGGGAGATACCCCACCATGGTAAACTCTTTCCATTCTCTTGTATATATAATCAATGAATGAATTAAGTTACCATTATTAGGTAGTTTTCCTCTTTTCTATGCCTTTGTATATATTGTTTTGGTTGCTAGTTTGTTAAATCTATGGTTTGAATTAGGTTAGATTTTTGAATTGCATTTGTTTGAAGTGCAAGTTTTGTTTGAGTGCTTAATATAGTATTTGAAAAATTTTTCAAAAACTTAAAAATTTTGTTAAATCTGAAATTTGGGTAGTTTAGAGAGTTTATAAGTTAGGAGAGTGTGAAATCCTATTTTTATGCTTCTTGTGAAAAAAAAAAGGGGGGCAGCTTAGGCGTGCGCATTCCTGAGGGTTACGCCTCACCTTGCTTTTCTTACCTTCCACGCATATGTGTGGCCGATGCGCACGCATCGCCTGGTTTGGTGCTGCTGCTGCAGTACAAAATCCAAAGAGTTGTGCGACAAGTGCGAAGTGTGCGTTTAGCACAATTTTGCCCCATGCGTACGCGGGCTTTATGCATACGCGTCACCTTCCTTTCTCTCCACTCACGCGTGCACGTCGAAGACGTGTACACGTCAAATCCTCTTTCCTTCTCTCGCGCTCACGCATGATAGACGCGTATGAGTCTACGCCTATTGATGAGCGGATAATTTATACGCTTTTTGGCATTGTTTTTACATAGTTTTTAGTATACTTTAGTTACTTTTTATTATATTTTTATTAGTTTTCATTCAAAAATCACATTTCTAGAATTTACTATGAGTTTGTGTGTTTTTCTATGATTTCAGGTATTTTCTAGCTAAAATTGAGGGACTTGAGCAAAAATCTGATTCAGAGGCTGAAGAAGGACTGCAGATGCTGTTGGATTCTGACCTCCCTATACTCGAAATGGATTTTCTGGAGCTACAGGAACTCAATTGGCGCGATCTCAATTGCGTTGGAAGGTATACATCCAGGGCTTTCTAGCAATATATAATAGTGCATACTTTCCCGAGTTTTGACGACGCAAACTGGCGTTCAAACGCCAACTTCCTGCCCTATTCTGGAGTTAAACGCCAGAAACAGGTTGCAAATCAGAGTTAAACGCCAGAAATAGGCTACAAGAACATGATGAATGTGATGATTATGTGACGCTCATCACCATTCTCACTTATGAACGCGTGCCTGACAAACACTTCCGTTCTACATGAAAGCAAGCTTGAGTGCATATCTCTTAGCCTCTTGATTTACGATCAGAGTCTTCGTGGTATAGGCTAGAATTATTGGCGGCTATTCTTGAGATCCAGAAAGTCTAAACCTTGTCTGTGGTATTTCGAGTAGGATCTGGGAATGGATGGCTGTGATAAACTTCAAACTCACAAGTGCTGGGCGTAGTGACAGACACAAAAGGATTACTGGATCCTATTCCAGCATGATCGAGAACCGACAGATGATTAGCCATGCGATGACAGTGCATTTGGAACATTTTCACTGAGAGGACGAGATGTAGCCATTGACAACGGTGATGCCCAACATACAACTTGCCATGGAAAGGAGTATGAGTGATTGGATGAAAGCAGTAGGAAAGCAGAGGTTCAGAAGGAACAAAAGCATCTCCATACGCTTATCTGAAACTCTCACCAATGAATTGCATAAGTATCTCTATCCTATTTTATATTTTAATTATATTTTAACTATCAATTCACCATAACCATTTGAATCTGCCTGACTGAGATTTGCAAGATGACCATAGCTTGCTTCAAGTCGACAATCTCCGTGGGATCGACCCTTACTCACATAAGGTATATTACTTGGACGACCCAGTGCACTTGCTGGTTAGTTGTGCGAAGTTGTGAAAAAGAACTAAGATTATGAACGTGTGTATTAAGTTTTTGGCGCTGTTACCAAGGAATGAACAATCACGATTTCGTGCATCACCTATTTTGTCCCTTCCACACTTACGCGTGATTCACGCCTACGCGTGGATTCAAATATGATAACCCCTGACGCAAGGACCCCTAGCTCATTTGCGTGAACCTTCCCCCTTCTCCCTCTAATGTCTCTTTCTCTTTTCCTTCCTTACTCCATTGAAGCGACATCACCATCAAACCTCTTCTACCACCACCGCCTACACCAGTTCGGCGACAACAAACCTCCGCCGGCCACCTCTCTTTCTTCCCTTTTCTTTCCTTCTTCCATCTCTATCTCCCTTTCTCGGCCGTTTCGCCTTCTCCCTGCCACCAGCTCCTTCGCAGCTGTACAATTGCCGCTGGCGTCCTCTCTGACCACCACCACTACTCTTCCATCTCCGTACGTCTGTACATTTCGCTCAGCTCCCCTGATTTGGAGAACCTTCTCCCTGAGCCACTCTCTGTCTGGCTCTGTTCTTCTGCTACCACCGTGGACCACCATTTTTTCCGCTCCTGTGGCGGCATTGTTCAGCTCGTCCTCTTCTCCCTTTCCAATTTTTATTTCTGCTTCTGAAACCCTCCCATGTTTTCCTTGCTTTCCTTTCTGCGTTCTGTTAAGTTAGGATTAGTTACATTGTTTAATTAGATTAGTTAGAAATGCATGTTAGTTGATTCTAGGTGGTTAGGTAGTTTTAATTGATTTTGTAGTGAATTTAGAATTTAAATTTTGGTTGCTGCTTATGTCTAGAATCACTAGTTCACTGAACAATTTGGTTAAGTGACGATGATTATGTTCTTCTTGTTCTAATTTGTATAATACTGGTACATGCTATTGTGCTTGATGCTGTTTGGTGCTGTTTTGCTCAATAATGCCCAATTCATGAGTTTATTTTGTTTCACTCTTGTTTAAATATATACTAAGTTCATATGGATTGAATTTGCTGCTTGTTTGAATTTCAGGAACACTCAATTTACTACCGAGATGCTGCCAAAATTTTCAGAAAATTTTTATGCTATTACGTTGCAAATTGTGAATTGAATTTGGTGCATTTTATTATTGCAAAGTTCAATTTATGATTCATTCAGTTAGCATTTCCGTGTTTCTTTTGGTTCCTTTTTCATTTGAATTTGTGATTGATAGAATCAAGGAACTATTTGACAAATTTCTGTGTCAAATAGGACCTTGGTTAACCAAGTCAATGTGAAGCTCTTTTGTGATTTCAATATTTCAAGTTTAAGTCAAAGCCTTTTCGTCTTCTTGGTTCAAGTTCAATTTCCATTTTCCTTAACCAATGAAGCTATTTTCGTAATTTTGCCATTTGACTTGAACTTGTTTTCTTTTAATTGAGGTTCTTTATATTTGTAAACAATTGGTGATTTTCACTGGTGTAAGCCCTTTTGAATGGACGTTGACTTCAATACTCTTTTGGTTACACCAAGTGCATATTTCAATTCTTTCACATCAATTCTTACAAATTTAGTGATCAAACACATTGATGATGATCTCACTTCTTTTTGTTCTTATGTGCATTATATATTTCATCATCAATGACTTGCATTGCATTCATGAATGTGAGCATGCTTGTTCTTAAACTTTTTTTCTTAATTTCTCTTGGTTAAGTTCAGTAATTATCATGCCACTGATTTTTAACCTAATTTACTGACTCTTGATTTAATTAACTTTTTTACTTTTATTTTTAATTTTTCCTTTTTAAACTAACTCTTTTAAATTCGTTTGAGGTATGATAATTGATGTTTCTTGACGAACAAGCATCTTAACATTATTCCATGAATTCTTGGATTGTGTTTCTAATTGATTTGTGAATTCTACTTTTCTTCCATTCTAGGAATTTACTTTTTTGCTCACTTTATGACTGTACCTCAATACCCTTCTATTTCCTGTTTTCTATCTGTTTGATTATATACTTACTTTTCATACCTCTGCTTTGCTTAATGTCTCTATCCTATAATTTCTATTTTTCAGGATGTCTGACAAAGGTAAAGGGAAAGCCAAGGCCACCTCCAGCAAGAGAAAGAGGTCGCAACCATCTAAGCTGGCGATCTCTGATACATCTGAGAGGCATCTTGATGAGAAGGAGAAGGCAGACCAAGCTACGCCTTCTACCAACTCAATTAAGTTTTCCAACTTATACTGTGAGCTCCAATTCCTGAGCAGTGGAAGCTCATTCTGGAGAAGAAACTAGCTGTCCCCTCCAATCTGAGGCAGTACATTGAGCATTGGATTGAGAAGAGGGGCTGGGTCTTTTTGGACAGAGAGCTAGTGAGGGTGAACGAGTCTTGGGTCTGGGAGTTCTACTGCAATTTCTACAGAGCGACCCTCGACGTAGTTCACCTCCGAGACAGACAGGTTATGATCACAGAGACAGATATTGAGGACATCCTCCTCTTTCAGCCTAGGGTCAGTGATAAGGATGCCTTACATAAGGCTGAGGAGGAGATTCACTACATGAGCATTGATTGGGATGTAGTGCTTAGCACAGTTGCCTATTGCAGGGAACCTCCAAAGTGACTCCCAAGGGCATAAAGTTCGAATACCTGACGAAGGAGACTAAGGTGTGCAACAGATCCTGTCCACATATGTCATGCCTAGCACTCACTTCATAGAGGTCCCGGCGTATATGCTAGTTTTGATCTGGTGCGTCCTACAGGGGAGGGAGCTATACCTTCCACGACTCATCAGACGATTCATGTACCGAGCCCACATCAGGGGCAACCTCCCATTTCCATGTTTGGTCACGCAGCTCGCTCACCAGGCTGAGGTACCTTGGGAGCCAGCAGACGAGACGACACCAACTATTCATGGCAAGGAGAAGGTTATTCCTTGGGGAAGCTGGCTTGGTGACTGACCGGCAGCCCGACGTCGAGACCGAGCTGCCATAACAGCTTCTGAGCCGGCTTCTTCCTCGTCTGCAGCAAGTCTTTCGACAGCACCATCTGCATCCACTAGACTAGCACCATCATCATCATCCCAGCAGATTTATCCTGTAGCGCCTCTTCGAGCGCATGGACCAGATAGAGCGTCGCATGAAGCGACGTTACCAGCACCTAAGACAGAAAATAGCTTCTGGCACCGACATTTTCTCCGAGCCCGATACTCCTTCCGACCAGTCTGAGGCTGAGGAGGAGGCAGAGACACAGGACCCCATAGAGACTCTGGCTTCTGACTTCTGTAGAGCCTGAGCAGCAGACTTCTGTGGAGCCACAGCCTCAGCCAGACCCACCTCCACCAACAGGAGACGGTGGCACTACAGACGTTGACCCCTTTCACCCAGTTTGAGTTAGTAGCATCGAGAATAATGCAATCTTCTAAGTGTGGGGAGATTGTCGTCATCGACGGATTTCATTGGGTGAACCATTTCAGACATTTTTATTTTATTTTGCTTTATTTTTAGTACTTGCATTTTATTTTACTGCACTTTTAGACTTTTGTATATAGTAGTCGTTTGGGTACCTTTTAGTTTAATGCATTTTCACCCTTGCTTGTATATACCTTGGTTTATTGTAGTTTGATTTGCTTCTTTTGGTTTAGTAGTATAATATATATATATATATATATATATATATATATATATATATATATATATATATATATTGTGTGTGTGTGTAGTTAGTAGTTGTGATTTAGAAAACCCGCGTAATTGAGCTTTGTTTATTCCGTTGCATATGAGAAATTAATTTGGTTAAAAATAGGAAATAAACTGAGGATTTTAACTTTTCACAATCACACCATATCATTTAGGGTATATATAATAAATGTTGGTCAATTTGATGAAATTTTCAATTATGGTTAAATGATGTAACCATATAATTAGGCTCAAAAACCTACAGGTTGTGTTATTAGCTCAAAAAGTCATATTCAAAAATATATATATACATCATGCAAGTTTCAAAAAGTTTCAACTCAAATCAATTTGAATTTCAATGCTTTTTTCAAGAAAAAAGAATTTTTTAAAAATTTTATCAAATTGACCAACATTTATTATATATACCCTAAATGATATGGTGTTATTGTGAAAATTTAAAATTCTGAGTTTATTTCCTATTTTCAACCAAATCAATGTCTCATATGCAACGGAATAAACAAAGCTCAATTTTGTGCATTTTTCAAATCACAACTACTAAACTATATATATATACTACTAAACCAAAAGATGCAAATCAAACTAAAATAAACCAAGGTGTTTATAAGCAAGGGTGCAAAATACAACAAACTAAAACATACCTAAACGACTACTATATACAAAAGTCTAAAAGTGCAGTAAAATATAATGCGAGTACTGAAAATAAAGCAAAATAAAATAGAAGTGTTTGAAATGGTTCACCCAATGAAGTTCGCCGATGATAGCGATCTCCCCAAACTTAGAAGATTGCATCGTCCTTAATGCTACTAACTCAAGTTGGGTGAGAGGGGTCAACGAGTTAAATTCCAAAATGGTCTCTGAGATTTACAAAAATGCACTAATTTAGTCCCTGAGTTCCCAATTGCACTAATTACGTCCTCCAGATTCCAAAAAATGCATCAACGTGGTCCCTATTGAATTTTTCGTTCATATTTCTTGCCGGCGGGAGTGACATGGCGAATGATTGCCACGCTGGAGACCCAAGCCATCATCCCCAACTCTATAGTTGCCGTCCCCTTCTATCTGTGTTGGCCGAGCAACTTCTTACCCTCCTCGCCGTGATGCTCATAGTTCTTGCCTATTACGGTGCTTCTCGCGGTCTTTCTGTGTTGCTTTGCCTCTCGCCGTTCTCGCCGAAATTCTAGCAGGTGAGTCATCTCTTTGCTGTGTTCTTGCTGTGTTGTATTCGTTTGTTAATTTGCTTAATTAATTTCTTAATTTTTTTGTTCTTGTTCTTCCGGCATTGAATTTTTTTCACCTTCCATCTCCTTGGTTGCAGGAAGCCACATGGAGAGGCGACACAAATTGAAGATAGAGAAGAAGGATCATATTGATTTGGCATAGGTTACTTTGTACTATCACTATTTAGCCCCTTACAGTATTGTCTTAGGGTTTTTAGAATTCCCAATTACACTTGCGGACAGACAACGTGTTCCAAACTAAATTCACAACAAAGTATTGCAAATTTGTTTTCAATATCATATCTCTCGCTGGGAAAATCGAAAGAAGCCTGGTGCACGAAATTGTGATTCACACTTTTCACTACTCCGCACAACTAACCAGCAAGTGCACTGGGTCGTCCAAGTAATAAAACCTTACGCGAGTAAGGGTCAATCCCACGAAGATTATCGGATTGAAGCAAGCTATGGTCATCTTGTAAATCTTAGTCAGGCGGATTCAAATAGTTATGAGGTTTTGATAATTAAAAGATAAATAAAACATAAAACATAAAATAAAATAAAGATACTTATGTAATTCATTGGTGGAAATTTCAGATAAGCGTTTGGAGATGCTTTGTTGCTTCTGAACCTCTGCTTTCCTACTGTCTTTATCCAACCATGCGTGCTCCCTTCCATGGCAAGCTGTATGATCCTCTCGATGAAAAATACCAGGTACGGTTTCTGCACGACTAATCAACTATCGGATTTCTCGTCTCAGATGAAAAATACCAGGTACAGTAACCGCACGGCTAATCATCTATCGGTTCTCACTAGCATCGGAATAGGATCTCTCTATCCTTTTGCACACTGTCACTGCGCCTAACATTCGCAAGTTTGAAGCTCGTCACAGTCATCCCTTCCCAGATCCTACACGGAATACTATAGACAAGGTTTAGACTTTCCAGATCTCAGGAATGCTGCCATTTGATTCTAGCCTATACCACAAAGATCCTAATCTCACAGACTCGGTCCGTGGATTACAGACCCAAGAGAATATGCTCTGGCTGTCGTCCAATGACTATGTTGAACATCATGTAGACCGCTTGTGGTTGTCAGGCACGCGGATCTTGGCTAAGCGAGTAACGAAGATAGTGGGTGATTGTCACGGGTCACCCCTTCATTCTGGGTTAACTGAATTAAGTGCGAGAGTATATCTTGGAGAAGAAGTAGGCGTGAATTAAAAGAGAAACAATAGTACTTGCATTAATTCATGAAAAACAGCAGAGCTCCTCACCTTAATCTATAAGGTGTAGAAACTCCACCGTAGAAAATACATAAGAAAAGAAGGTCTAGGCATGGCCGAATTGCCAGCTGGTGCACGAATTGTAAATCACACTTTTTACAACTCGTACCACTAACCAGCAAGTGCACTGGGTCGTCCAAGTAATACCTTACGTGAGTAAGGTTCGATCCCACAGAGATTGTTGGCTTGAAGCAATCTATGGTTATCTTGTAACTCTTAGTCAGGAAGACAATAAAATAATTCACTTATCAAATATGATTGCAAGGAATAAAAGGGCAGAACACAAATTATACTTGTATGCAATGATGGAGAATATGTTGGAGTTTTGGAGATGCTTTGTCTTTTGAAATTCTGCTTTTCACTGTTTTCTGATTCACGCACGCACGTCCTTCTATGGCAAGCTGTGTGTTGGTGGATCACCGTTGTCAATGGCTACCATCCATCCTTCCAGTGAAAAGGGTCCAGGTGCGCTGTCACCGCACGACTAATCATCTGCAGGTTCTCAATCGTACCGGAATAGGATTTACTATCCTTTTGCGTCTGTCACTACGCCCAGCACTCATGAGTTTGAAGCTCATCATAGTAATTCAATCCCTGAATCCTACTCGGAATACCACAGACAACGTTTAGACTTTCCGGATTCTCTTAAATACTGCCATCAATCTAGCTTATACCACGAAGATTCTGATTAAGAGATCTAAGAGATATTCATTCATTCTACGGTGGAACGTAAGTGGTTGTCAGGCACGCGTTCGTGGAGGAATGATGATGATTGTCACGTTCATCACATTCATATTGAAGTGCGAATGGATATCTTAGATAGGAACACGCATGTTTGAATGGAAAACAGAAATACTTGCATTAACTCATCGAGACACAGCAGAGCTCCTCACCCCCAACAATGGAGTTTAGAGACTCATGCCGTCAAAAGGTACAAAGTTCAGATCTAAAATGTCATGAGGTGCGAAATAAACCTCTAAAAGTTGTTTAAATACTAAACTAGTAACCTAGGTTTACAGAAAATGAACAAACTATGATAGATGGTGCAGAAATCCACTTCTGGGGCCCACTTGGTGTGTGCTGGGGCTGAGACTTAAGCTAATCACGTGCATAGGGCTGTTTTGGGCGTTCAACGCCAGCTTTGGATCCTTTTCTGGAATTGAACTCCACTTTGTAACTTGTTTCTGGCGCTGGACGCCAGACTGCAGCATGGAACTGGCGTTGAACGCCAGTTTACGTCATCTATCCTTGAGCAACGTATAAACTATTATATATTGCTGGAAAGCCCTGGATGTCTAATTTCCAACGCAATTGAAAGCGCGCCATTTGGAGTTCTGTAGCTCCAGAAAATCTACTTTGAGTGCAGGGAGGTCAGAATCCAACAGCATCAGCAGTCCTTTTTCAGCCTGAATCAGATTTCTACTCAGCTCCCTCAATTTCAGCCAGAAAATACCTGAAATTACAGAAAAACACACAAACTCATAGTAAAGTCCAGAAATATAAATTTTGCCTAGAAACTAATGAAAATAAACTAAAAACTAACTAAAACATACTAAAAACTCTATGAAATTAACCCCAAAAGGCGTATAAAAAATCCGCTCATCACAACACCAAACTTAAACTGTTGCTTGTCCTCAAGCAACTAGATAAATAAAATAGAATACAAATAATTTAAGAAGCAATAATATCTCAGAGTTTTTCGGTGAAGCTCAGATTCTAATTAGATGAGCGGGACTGGTAGCTTTTTGCTTCTGAACAGTTTTGGCATCTCACTTTATCCATTGAAGCTCAGAGTGATTGGCATCTATAGGAACTCAGAATTCAGATAGTGATATTGATTCTCCTAGTTCAGTATGTTGATTCTTGAATACAGCTACTTTATGAGTCTTGGCCGTGGCCCTAAGCACTTTGTTTTCCAGTATTACCACCGGATACATAAATGCCACAGACACATAATTGGGTAAACCTTTTCAGATTGTGACTCAGCTTTGCTAAAGTCCCCAATTAGAGGTGTCCAGGGTTCTTAAGCATACTCTTCTCTTTGCTTTGGACCTTGACTTTAACCGCTCAGTCTCAAGTTTTCACTTGACACCTTCACGCCACAAGCACATGGTTAGGGACAGCTTGGTTTAGCCGCTTAGGCCAGGATTTTATTCCTTTAGGCCCTCCTATCCACTGATGCTCAAAGCCTTGGGGTCCTTTTTATTACCCTTGCCTTTTGATTTTAAGGGCTATTGGCTTTTTCTTTTTTTCTTTTTCTTTTTTTTTTGCGAGCTTTTGTATTCACTGCTTTTTCTTGCTTCAAGAATCATTTTTATGATTTTTCAGATTATCAATAACATGTCTCATGTTCATCATTCTTTCAAGAGCCAACATATTTAACAGTCTTAAACATCAAATTCAAAAGACATATGCACTGTTCAAGCATTCATTCAGAAGATAGAAAGCATTGCCACCACATGTAAACAATTAGAATTTATCTTATTAAAAACTCGAAAAAATATTGCCTCTTATTCTAAGGAAATTCTTCTATTTTATTCATGTTTAATGATGATGATAAAATTAAATTATAGTTTAATTGGGGATAAAATCAAAAATATAGATACTAATTACTACTATATGACTCCTAAGGTAAAACTAAAATAAGAATAGTTATCATAGAGTTAAGGCTAAGATTGGAATTTAACAACCTTTGTTCTGGGAAGTGGATGTTCCTCTAATCTGCGGGGTGCTTGGTCCTTCAAGAGATAATTTCTAGCGCTTCAATTCCCTTAAATCACGCCCTTGCTCCTCCTGTTCTTTAAGCAAATAGCAAAGAATGCTACTTTGTTCCTTCTGTTCTTTCTGTATTTGTTCCATAGCTTCTTGCATCTTGGTAATAGATGTTTCAAGATACTCCCAGTATTCAGATTAAGGGATTTCTGGGAGAATTTCCTGTGTTCTCTTCTTGATGGGGTCATCCTGTGCTGGTGGTCCACCTGGCTCAAGGGATACATATATCCTCTAGAATCTTATCCAGGCCCTTGTTTGTTCTCATCATTCTCCTATTAAAGGAGTCTGGATCATCTTTCAGCTGAGGTAGCTTTAAGATCTCCCTGATCTTGTCAGGGTGGATATGAACAATCTTTCCTCTGACCAAGGTCCGATAGTCATAGATAGCAGATCCAGATAGTCTTTGCCTGTCTGTATGCCACATATTAGCATAGAACTCCTGGACCATATTCCTTCCCACTTTCGTTTCAGGATTGGCTAGGATCTCCCAGTTCCTGATTCGGATTTGCTCCTGGATCTTCGGATATTCGTCTTCTTTCAGATCGAATCTAACTTCCGGGATCACTGATCTTAGACCCATTATTTTGTAATAATGGTCTGAATGTTCTTTAGTTAAGAACTTCCCTTGATTCCAAAGTGGTTTTGGAACACTCTCTTTCTTGCCTCTTGGAGTGGGTTGTTTTCCTTTAGGAGCCATGATCTTAGTGGGTATGGTTTAGTGATCACGGATAAACACACCAAACTTAGAGGTTTGCTTGTCCTCAAGCAAAAGAAAAGAAAGGAGAGGGATAGAAGGAGAGCTAGTGTAGGATGGTGGATGAGAGGAAGGAGGCCGAATGGGTTTTTAAAAGGGAGCGGGGTTTTCGAAAATAGGGAGAAAGATAAGATAGAAGATATGATTTTAAAAAAATAAGTATGATAAGAAAAGATATAGTTTAAAATTGAAAAGATATGAAAGATATTTGAAAAAGATAAAATTGGATTTTTGAAAAAGATAATATGGAGATTTGAAAAAGATATTGATTAGTTGAAAAGATTTTTGAATGAAAAGAGATAGATTTGTTTTGAAAATTTTGAAAAAGAGTTGAATTGGATTGAAAAAAGGATTTGTGCTTATGGATTAAGATACATTTAAATTTTTTAAAGAAGGGTGTTTAGAAATTAGGGATTTTAGAAATCAGGGTTTGTAACATGTTTATGCAAGAAATCATGAATTGAAACATGAAAATTAAGATTAAAATGAAAAATATGAAGAAAAAAACGAATTTACCTCCTCCCCACCATCCTGGTGTTTGAACGCCCAAACGCTGCATGTTTTGGGCGTTCAACGCCCAAATGCTGCCTCTCCTAGGCGTTCAACGCCTAACTGTTGCTTCTTTCTGGCGTTGAACACTAGGAACTCCTTTGTCACTGGGCGTTTTTCTAAACGCCCAGGACACTGTAAATCTGGCATTAAACGCCCAGAAGGAGCTTCTTTCTGGCGTTCAACGCCCAGATGGCTATCCTTACTGGCGTTCAACGCCCAGTGGATGCTTCTTTTGGGCGTTGAACGCCCAAAACAGATTTTTACTGGCGTTTTCTTGCCAGTGAGCTCTTTTTCTCTGTTTTGTGTGCAAAATCCTTCTGTAACCCTGTGAACTTATATAATTGACTCTTTACCTTAGTATCAGTGAACTTTATATAAACAAATAAAATCAAGAATAAGGCAAAATGCTTAGAGGAAGTGATGCCCCATGGCTGGGTTGCCTCCCAGCAAGCGCTTCTTTATTGTCTTTAGCTGGACCTTGCTGAGCTTTTAATCTAGCTTCAGCCTTGAGCACTCTTGCTCAACATTGCCTTCAAGATAGTGCTTGATTCTCTGTCCATTAACAATGAACTTCTTGTCAGAATCCATATCTTGAAGCTCCACATAACCATATGGTGATACACTTGTAATCACATATGGTCCCTCCACCGGGACTTCAGTTTCCCGGGGAATAGCCTGAGCCTAGAGTTAAACAACAGAACCTTTTGTCCTGGTTCAAAGATTCTAGATGACAGCTTTCTGTCATGCCACTTTTTTTATTTTTCTTTATAAAGCTTGGCATTTTCGAAAGCAGTGAATCTGAATTCCTCTAGCTCATTTAGCTGGAGCAATCTTTTTTCTCCAGCTAATTTGGCATCAAAGTTTAGGAATCTGGTTGCCCAGTAGGCTTTGTTTTCCAGTTCCACGGGCAGGTGGCATGCCTTACCATACACAAGTTGGTATGGAGAGGTCCCTATAGGAGTCTTGAATGCTGTTCTGTAAGCCCACAGAGCATCATCCAAGCTTCGTGCCCAATCCTTTCTACGGGTACTTACAGTCCGTTCCAGGATTCTTTTTAGTTCTCTATTAGAAACTTCAGCTTGCCCATTTGTCTGTGGATGATATGGAGTCGCCAACTTGTGGCAAATCCCATACCAGACCATGGCAGAGTAAAGCTGTTTGTTGCAGAAGTGAGTGCCCCCATCACTGATTAGTACTCTGGGGACACCAAACCTGCTGAATATATGTTTCTGGAGGAATTTCAGCACTGTTTTAGTATCATTGGTGGGTGTGGCAATGGCCTCAACCCATTTTGATACATAGTCAAATGCCACCAGAATATAAGTGTTTGAGTATGATGGTGGGAAAGGCCCCATAAAATCAATACCCCTTACATCAAACAACTCAATCTCCAAGATTCCTTGTTGAGGCATGGCATAACTGTGAGGCAATTTACCAGCTCTCTGGCAACTGTCACAGTTACGTATAAACTCTCGGGAATCTCTGTAGAGTGTAGGCCAGTAGAAGCCACATTGGAGGACCTTGGTGGCTGTTCGCTCACCTCCGAAATGACCTCCATATTGTGACCCATGGCAATGCCATAAGATCCTTTGTGCTTCTTCTTTAGGCACACACCTATGGATTATGCCGTCTGCACATCTCTTAAAGAGATAGGGTTCATCCCACAAGTAGTACTTTGCATCAGTAATTAATTTTTTCTTTTGTTGCCTGCTGTACTCCTTGGGAATGAACCTTGTAGCTTTGTAGTTTGCAATGTCTGCAAACCATGGTATTTCCTGAATGGCAAATAAATGCTCATCCGGAAAGGTCTCAGAGATTTCAAGAGAGGGAATGACGTCCCTTCTATTGGCTCTATCCGGGATAAATGATCAGCCACTTGGTTCTCTGTCCCTTTTCTGTCTCTTATTTCTATATCAAACTCTTGCAGAAGCAACACCCATCTTATGAGCCTGGGTTTTGAATCCTGATTTGTGAGTAGATATTTAAGAGCAGCATGGTCAGTGTACACAATCACTTTTGATCCTACTAAGTAGGATCTAAACTTGTCAATGGCATAAACCACTGCAAGTAATTCTTTTTCTGTGGTTGTGTAATTTTTCTGGGCATCATTTAAAATGCGGCTAGCATAATAAATGACATGCAGAAGCTTGTCATGCCTCTGCCCTAGTACTGCACCAATGGCGTGATCACTGGCATCACACATTAGCTCAAATGGTAATGTCCAGTCTGGTGCAAAAATAACTGGTGCTGTGACCAGCTTGGCTTTCAGCGTTTCAAACACCTGCAGACACTCTGTGTCAAACACAAATGGTGTGTCAGCAGCTAGCAGATTGCTAAGAGGTTTTGCGATTTTTGAAAAATCCTTTATAAACCTCCTATAGAATCCTGCATGCCCCAGAAAGCTTCTGATTGCCTTAACATTGGCAGGTGGTGGTAATTTTTCAATTACCTCTATTTTTGCTTGATCCACCTCTATTCCCTTGTTTGAAATTTTATGCTCAAGGAAATCCCTTCAGTCACCATAAAGTGACATTTTTCCCAGTTTAAAACTAGGTTGGTCTCTTGGCATCTTTTCAGAACTAGTTTCAAGTGATCAAGACAGGAGCTGAATGAGTCTCCATATACTGAGAAGTCATCCATGAAGACTTCCAGAAATTTTTCCACCATATCAGAGAAAATAGAGAGCATGCATCTCTGGAAGGTTGCAGGCGCATTACACAGCCCAAATGGCATCCTTCTATAAGCAAACACTCCAGATGGACATGTGAATGCTGTTTTCTCTTGATCTTGGGGATCTACTGCAATCTGGTTATAGCCTGAGTAGCCATCCAAAAAGTAGTAATAATCATGACCTGCCAATCTTTCTAGCATCTGGTCTATGAATGGTAAAGGAAAATGATCCTTTCTGGTGGCTGTATTGAGCCTTCTGTAGTCAATACACATGCGCCACCCTGTAACTGTTCTTGTAGGAACCAGTTCATTCTTTTCATTATGAACCACTGTCATGCCTCCTTTTTTGGGGACAACTTGAACAGGGCTCACCCAGGGGCTATCAGAAATAGGATAAATAATCACAGCCTCCACTAATTTGGTGACCTCTTTCTGCACCACTTCCTTCATGGCTGGATTTATTTGCCTCTGTGGTTGAACCACTAGTTTAGCATTATCCTCCAATAAGATTTTGTGCATGCATCTAGCTGGGCTTATGCCCTTAAGGTCACCTATGGACCACCCAAGAGTTGTCTTGTGTGTCCTTAGCACTTGAATAAGTGCTTCCTCTTCCTGTGGATTTAAAGCAGAGCTTATGATCACTGGAAAAGTGTCACCTTCTCCCAGAAATACATATTTCAGGGATGGTGGTAATGGTTTGAGCTCGGGTTTAGGAGGTTTTTCCTCTTCCAGAGGAAATTTCAGAGGCTCTTTCATTTCCTCTGAATCCTCCAAATCAGGCTGAACATCTTTGAAGATGTCTTCCAACTCTGATTCGAGACTCACAGCCATGTTGATCTCTTCTACCAAAGAGTCAATAAGATCAACTTTCATGCAGTCTTTTGATGTGTCTGGATGCTGCATGGCTTTGACGGCATTCAACTTAAACTCATCATCATTGACTCTCAGGGTTATTTCCCCCTGTTAGACATCAATGAGAGTTCGTCCAGTTGCTAGAAAGGGTCTTCCTAGAATGAGAGTAGCACTCTTGTGCTCCTCCATTTCCAGCACTACAAAGTCAGTGGGAAAGGCGAATGGCCCAACTCTGACAATCATGTCTTCAATCACGCCTGATGGGTATTTAATGGAGCCATCAGCAAGTTGGAGACATATCCGGGTTGGTTTAACTTATTCAGTTAAACCAAGCTTTCTGATAGTGGATGCAAGTATTAGGTTGATGCTTGCCCCAAGATCACATAAAGCTGTCTTGGTGCAATTACCTTCTAATGTGCATGGTATCAGAAAACTCCCAGGGTCTTTAAGCTTTTCGGGAAAGCTTTTCAGAATGACTGCACTGCATTCTTCAGTGAGGAGAACTCTTTCAGTTTCTCTCCAATCTTTCTTATGACTCAAGATCTATTTCATGAACTTGGCATAAGAAGGTATTTGCTCAAGTGCCTCTGCAAATGGAATCTTTATTTCAAGAGTCCTAAGACAATCTGCAAAGCGAGCAAATTGCTTATCCTGCTCCTCTTGGCAGAGTTTTTGAGGATAAGGTATCTTGGCTTTATATTCCTCAACTTTTGTTGCTGTAAGTTTATTTCCTACAGAAGTGGTTGAAGAAGCCTTTTTAGATGGGTTGTTATTAGCACTTGTGTGTGTCTGATCCCTCACTGGCAATTGAGTGCCAGAGTTAGAAGCTGGAGTAACGTTAGACACCAGCTCCTCATCTGTTCCTGGCGTTTAAACGCCAGAACTGTGCTTCTTTTGGGCGTTCAACGCCAGATCCTTGCTTGTTTCTAGCGTTGAACGCCAGTCCTGAGCATGGTCTGGGCGTTCAGCGCCAGCCTTCCACCCAACTTCTGGCGTTTTAGCGCCAGAATTATTTTTTCCTGGGCTCTTACTGTCCTCAGATAGATTTTGGGTGGTTTGCTCATTTCTTGGTTTCCTGCTGCCTTGAAGTGGGGTATTTAGTGCTTTCCCACTTCTTAATTGAACTGCTTGGCATTCTTCTGTTATTTGTTTTGACAGCTGCTGCTTTGTTTGCTTAATTGTACTTCCATGTTTATATTAGCCATCCTTGTCTCTTGTAGTTTATCCTCGAATTCAGCTAACTGCTTTGTTAGAAAATCCAATTGCTGATTGAATTCAGCAGCTTGCTCTGCAGGACTGAGTTCAGCAGTTACTGTTTTAGCCTCTTCTTTCATGGAAGGGTCACTGCTTAGGTACAGATGCTAATTTCTAGCAACTGTATCAATGAGCTCTTGAGCTTCTTCAATTGTCTTTCTCATGTGGATAGATCCACCAGCTGAGTAATCTAAGAGATCTAAGCTCTTTCTGTAAGCCCATAATAGAAGATGTCTAACTGAACCCACTCTGAAAACATTTCAGAGGGGCATTTTCGTAGCATCTCTCTGTATCTCTCCCAGGCATCATAAAGAGATTCATTATCTCCTTGTTTAAAGCCTTGGATGTCCAGCCTTAGCTGTGTCATCCATTTTGGAGGAAAGTATTGATTCAGGAACTTTTCTGTCAGCTGTTTCCATGTCCTTATGCTAGCCTTAGTTGGTTATTCAACCACCTCTTGGCTTGGTCTTTTACAGCAAATGGAAACAGTAATAATCTGTAGACATCCTGATCTACTTCCTTATCATGTACTGTGTCAGCAATTTGTAAAAACTGTGCCAGAAACTCTGTAGGTTCTTCCTGTGGAAGACCGGAATACTGGCAGCTTTGCTGCACCATGATAATGAGCTGAGGATTCAACTCAAAGCTACTGACTCTAATGGAGGGTATGCATATACTACTCCCATATGAAGCAGTAGAGGGGTTAGCATATGACCCCAGAGTCCTCCTGGACTGTTCATTTCTACTTAGATCCATGATGGAGAAAGGGAGATGATGTAAAATAAAAATATTTTATTTTTATTTATTTATTTATTTATTTAATTATTTCGAAAACAAAATAAATTAAAATAAAATAAATAAAAATAGGTGAAGATTTTAGAAAAAATGAGGAGGGAGAAAGCGGTCAGGAAGTTTTGTAAAAGATATGATTTGAAAAAGATTTTAAATTTTAAAAAAATTCTGAATTTTAAAAATAAATTTCGAAAATTTGTTTTAAAAATAGAGAGAAAAGATATTTTTGAATTTAAAGAGGAAAGAGAGAAACAATAAGATAGCACAAGATTTAAAATTTTTAGATCTAATGCTCCTTGTTTTCGAAAATTTTGGAGGGAAAACACCAAGGAACACCAAACTTAAAAATTTTAAGATTAAGACACAAGGAAAACTCAAGAACACTTTGAAGACTCACAAGAACACAAGAATATGAAGAAAGAACACCAAACTTAAAATTTTTAGAAAACCAAAATAAAATTTTCGAAAAACAAAGGAAAATCAATAAGAAAACACCAAACATAAAGTTTGGCACGAGATTTAAAAAAATTTTTGAAAAGAAAATAAAAGACTCTGACCCAAAAGACAAAAATTTCCTAATCTAAGCAACAAGATTCACCGTCAGTTGTTCAAACTCAAACAATCACCGGCAACGGTACCAAAATCTTGGTGCACGAATTGTAAATCACACTTTTTACAACTCGTACCACTAACCAGCAAGTGCACTGGGTCGTCCAAGTAATACCTTACGTGAGTAAGGGTCGATCCCACGGAGATTGTTGGCTTGAAGCAATCTATGGTTATCTTGTAACTCTTAGTCAGGAAGACAATAAAATAATTCACTTATCAAATATGATTGCAATGAATAAAAGGGCAGAACACAAATTATACTTGTATGCAATGATGGAGAATATGTTGGAGTTTTGGAGATGTTTTGTCTTCTGAAATTCTGCTTTCCTCTGTTTTCTGATTCACGCATGCACGTCCTTCTATGGCAAGCTGTGTGTTGGTGGATCACCGTTGTCAATGGCTACCATCCATCCTTCCAGTGAAAAGGGTCCAGGTGCGCTGTCACCGCACGACTAATCATCTGCAGGTTCTCAATCGTACCGGAATAGGATTTACTATCCTTTTGCGTCTGTCACTATGCCCAGCACTCATGAGTTTGAAGCTCGTCACAGTCATTCAATCCCTGAATCCTACTCGGAATACCACAGACAAGGTTTAGACTTTCCGAATTCTCTTGAATACTGCCATCAATCTAGCTTATACCACAAAGATTCTGATTAAGAGATCTAAGAGATATTCATTCATTCTATGGTGGAACGTAAGTGGTTGTCAGGCACGCGTTCGTGGAGGAATGATGATGATTGTCACGTTCATCACATTCATATTGAAGTGCGAATGGATATCTTAGATAGGAACACGCATGTTTGAATGGAAAACAGAAATACTTGCATTAATTTATCGAGACACAGCAGAGCTCCTCACCCCCAACAATGGAGTTTAGAGACTCATGCCGTCAAAAGGTACAAAGTTCAGATCTAAAATGTCATGAGGTGCGAAATAAACCTCTAAAAGTTGTTTAAATACTAAACTAGTAACCTAGGTTTACAGAAAATGAACAAACTATGATAGATGGTGCAGAAATCCACTTCTGGGGCCCACTTGGTGTGTGCTGGGGCTGAGACTTAAGCTAATCACGTGCATAGGGCTGTTTTGGGCATTCAACGCCAGCTTTGGATCCTTTTCTGGAATTGAACTCCACTTTGTAACTTGTTTCTGGCGCTGGACGCCAGACTGCAGCATGGAACTGGCGTTGAACGCCAGTTTACGTCATCTATCCTTGAGCAACGTATAAACTATTATATTTTGCTGGAAAGCCCTGGATGTCTACTTTCCAACGCAATTGGAAGCGCGCCATTTGGAGTTCTGTAGCTCCAGAAAATCTACTTTGAGTGCAGGGAGGTCAGAATCCAACAGCATCAGCAGTCCTTTTTCAGCCTGAATCAGATTTCTGCTCAGCTCCCTCAATTTCAGCCAGAAAATACCTGAAATTATAGAAAAACACACAAACTCATAGTAAAGTCCAGAAATTTGAATTTTGTCTAGAAACTAATGAAAATAAACTAAAAACTAACTAAAACATACTAAAAACTATATGAAATTAACCCCATAAAGCGTATAAAATATCCGCTCATCACCAGCCTCCAATGTAACATAAAAGTGAAAAGAGGGTTCCAATCATCTATGCAAATACAATAGTAAAATATGCTATTTATACTAAACTAGTTACTAAGGATTATAGAAGATAAGTAACTAAGTAGAGATAGTGTAGACATCCACTTCCGGGGCCCACTTGGTGTGTGCTTGGGCTGAGCATTGAAGCTTTCACGTGCATAGGCCATTCTTGGAGTTAAACGCCAGCTTGGGTGCCAGTTTGGGCGGTTAACTCCAGTTCTGGTTCCAGTTCTGGCGTTTTACTCTAGAAAAGGGTCTCAGGTGGGCGTTTGAACGCCAGTTTGGGCCATCAAATATCGGGCAAAGAATGGACTATTATATATTGCTGAAAAGCCCAAGATGTCTACTTTCCAACGCAAGTGAGAGCGCGCCAATTGGGTTTCTGTATCTCTAGAAAATCCACTTCGAGTTCAGGAGGGTCAGAATCTAACAGCATCAGCAATCCTTTTTCAGCCTCTGAATCAGATTTTTGCTCAGGTCCCTCAATTTCAGCCAGAAAATACCTGAAATTACAGAAAAATACACAAACTCATAGTAAAGTCCAGAAATGTGATTTTTGCATAAAAACTAATGAAAATATAATAAAAAGTAACTAAAACATGCTACAAACTACGTAAAAACAATGCCAAAAAAGGTATAAATTATCCGCTCATCAGTGCCTTCCAAGTGTTTGATAAAATGCTTGGTTGGATTTTAAATTAGATTTTGTGTTCTTAGCTTGGATTGAGTACTTTGGAGATTTTTGAATTGTCAAAGTCTATTGTATATTGGTAATTGAAGATTGTCAGTTAGCTTGAAGTTCACTAAATCTAGTCTCTCACTCTGAGTTGATTAGGACTTGTGAACTCAAGTTGATTGTATGCACTTAACTTTCCTTCATTGGTTAGATGTTAACTAAGTGAAGGCAATTTACATTTACCATCACAATTGATGATGATAATGAGGATAGGAATTCTAATTCTCAACCCTTGCTAGGACTTTTCTTAATTGTTAGTTTATTTTCTTGTTATTTACATTTCTTGTTCCTTATTTCAAAACCCCAAAAAGAAGTACATCATAACCAATGATAAACACACTTCCTTGCAATTTATTGAGAGACAACCCGAGATTTGAACACTTCAGTTTATTTTTATTGCGATTTGTACTTGTGACAAACAATTTAAACGTTGACCGAGGATTGCTTGTCGGTTTAGAACTATACTTGCAACGTGATTTTATTGAGAAATTTGATATGAGGATTTATACCGGTTTGGAATTTAACAAAATAATTTCGTTGTGAGCATAGCCGAAACCGACATTCGATCCTCAAATCAAAGTTTAGTTTTAGTTATCACAAGTCCAACCCAATAAAAATAACTGAGAGTATTAGTTCCGGGTCATTCTCCCTAGGAATCACAATCGAGTGCTTAATTATTGGTTGTGAGTTTTACAGGTTGGGTTGATAAAAGGGCAAGAAAATAAATGACAAGAAAATAAAGCAAACAATTAAAGAAAGCAAGTAATAAAGAGAGACATTCATGGCAAGGATTGAGAATTCAGGCTTTCTATCCTAGTCATTAATTATCATACAATACTTAATAAGAGCTAATCCTATTAAGTCATCTCCAACATTGGAAGAAGGTACAATGTTATCTTCAACATAGGAAGAAAGTCAAATAGGACTAGTTAATCTCAATTCAAAAGTCCTAATCAACTTACTAATTAAATTAGCAAGAGATTAGAGTCAATGGAAATAATGTTAACTAAATACAACTCTAGATCACTAACATAAGTTGGGTGTTAATGACTCAAGATCACCCAATTTCTCTTTCCAAGCCAAGAATGCTCAAAAATTACTCTAACATCTAACCAAGCATTTTGTCAAACACTTGGAAGGCATAAAAGAAAAGCATGGTAAAATGACAAGAAATATAAAATCTACAACTATCCAATGCAAGAAAATAACAACTATAACTCAAGCAAACATAAAAGAAACATAAAAAGACATCAATTGCATTAAAAGGAATTAAAATCAACAAAAGTGTTCATAAACTAAAAAGAGGTACAAAAGAGAAATTAACAAGAGGAACTAGAGAAATTAAAGCAAATCAACAAGGTAAAGTACAGGAAACTAAATCAAAACAAGTAATTAAACCTAAATCTAAGATGAAAATAAACTAAGAACCCTAATTTCTAGAGAGAAGAGGGAGCTTCTCTCTCTAGAACTAACCTAAGGCATGTTTCCTAAGATAATCTAATTGTTCCCCACTTTGTCCCATCTTCAATTCTGCATGAAATTGCCTCAGAAATTAGTTGGATTTGGGCCTGGAAAGCTCAGAAATCACCCCTAGCGTATTCACTTTAATGAGGTCACGTGATCAGTGTCACGCATGCGTGTGGTCGACGCGTGCGCGTTGCTGGAAAATTTCCTCCTCACGCGTACGCGTAGGTGACGCGTGCGCATGGCCTTGAATCCTCCAAATGCTCATTTCTTCATGAATTCTCCACTTTGCATGCTTTTCTCTTCACTTTTTCCATCCAATCCTTGCCTTATAAGTCTGAAATCACTCAACAAATATATCAAGGCATCCGATGGAATTAAAGTGAATTAAAATATGCTAATTAAAGGCCCAAAAAGCATGTTTTTAACTCTTAAGCACAAACTAGGGAGAATTACAAAAGCATGCTATTTCATTGAATAAATGTGGGATAAGTTGATAAAATCCCCTAAATTAAGCATAAGATAAACCATAAAATTGGGGTTTATCAAACCTCCCCACACTTAAACTAAACATGTCATCATGCTAAACTCAAGAAAGAGACAAATTGATGGGTGGAAATTAGATTCCACACCTAAACTCACTAGCAATTGTACCGGGTCGCATCAAGTAGTAATTACTCACAAGAGTGAGGTCGATCCCATAGGGATTGATGGATTGAGCAATTTTAGTTAGGTGATGAATTTACTTAAGCGAATATTTGATGATTTGAGTGATTTTGATTGACAAGCTAAATTGCAAGTAAATAGAAATGCAGAATGTAAATTGAGTAGAAAAATAGAGTGCAGAAGGTAAAATGACTGAATCTAAAGGTGCAGAAAGATTAAATTGCATGAAACTTAGAGTGCAAGAAAGTAAATGAACTGAAACTTAAATTGCAAGAAAAGTAAATTGCAGAAACTTAAAGTGCAAGAAATGTAAATTTACTGAATCTAAATTGCTGAGAAATGTAAATTGCTTGAAGATTAAAAAGATTTGGGTGCTGGGACTTGGAACAAGGAATTGCAAACTAAAGTAAATCAGAAAGCTTTGAGATGCAAGAATCCAGATCTAGATCTCAGTAGCAAGAACAGAAATGGAAAATTTCTTCAAGAGACAAAACAGCAAGAAAACTTGAGTCAATTGTGAAATCTTTAAAAAGAAATTGAAGATCGAAGAAGAGCAATGAGATTAGAAATAGATCTAAACCTCAATTACTCTCTTGATCAAGCAGAAGACAAATTGCAGAAGAAAATGAAATTGAAAACAAAAAAAGAAAATCATATCTAAATTCAATAGAATTCCTCAATCTCAATCTAAAAACCCAAAATAGAAAAGTAGAAGTTGCAGGTGAATGAAATTGAAAACAGAAAAAGAAACTCAGATCCAATTCTTAGAACAATTGAGAAGAGAGGTAAAAGATGATTCTCAAACTTAGAATCAATAAAGCTCTTCAATCTCAATTCACATTCCAAGAACAAATAGTGAAAGTTGCAGAAGAAAAGAAAATGCAGAAAGAAAACCAGATCCAATTCCCAAATCCCAAATTTAAAACAAGAGTGAAAACTAAAATTGAGCTAAAAGTAAAATTAAAAATGAGAAAAAAAGAAAAGTCTTTTTACAAATCAAACTTAATCCTATTTATACACTTTCTATTTTGGTCTTCAAAGCTTGGAGTGGGCTTTTCCAAGTTGGCCTTGAATGAGAAATGGATTTGAAGAAGGATGGGTCCGGTTTGGCCCTGGCTTGGTTGTGTGCCTTGGTTTGCATGGTTTGCTTGGCTTGGAGGCAAAAGAGCACGAAAAAGGTTAAAATTGTGAGTGCTGTGCTTGAGTTTTAGAGCGCTACCCTTGGCCCTTGCTTGGTTCCCCTCTTCGAACCTTGGCCAGCGCATTGTGCTTTGATGAGCGGATATTCTATACGTTTTTTGGGTTAATTTCATATAGTTTTTAGTATGTTTTAGTTAGTTTTTAGTTTATTTTCATTAGTTTTTAGGAAAAATTCATATTTCTGGACTTTACTATGAGTTGTGTGTTTTTTTGTAATTTCAGGTATTTTTCTGGCTGAAATTGAGGGAGCTGAGCAAAAATCTGATTCAGGCTGAAAAAGGACTGCTGATGCTGTTGGATTCTGACCTCCCTGCACTCAAAGTGGATTTTCTGGAGCTAAAGAACTCGAAATGGTGCGCTTCTAATTGCATTGGAAAGTAGACATCCAGGGCTTTCCAGCAATATATAATAGTCCATACTTTGCTCAAGGATAGATGACGTAAACTGGCGTTCAACGCCAGTTCTCTGCCTAATTCTGGCGTCCAGCGCCAGAAAAGGATTAAAAGTTGGAGTTCAACGCCAGAAATGGATCCAAACCTGGCGTTGAACGCCCAAAATGGCCTTATACACGTGAATTGCTTAAGTCTCAGCCCCAGCACACACCAAGTGGGCCCCAGAAGTGGATCTCTGCATCATCTGTCATAGTCTACTCAATTTCTGTAAACCTAGGCTACTAGTTTAGTATTTAAACAACTTTTAGAGACTTATTTTGTATCTCATGACATTTTTAGATCTGAACTTTGTTGGGGGTGAGGAGCTCTGCTGTGTCTCGATGAATTAATGCAAGTATTCCTGTTTTCTATTCAAACATGTGTGTTCCTATCTAAGATATTCATTCGCACTTCAACATGATGAACGTGACAATCATCATCATTCCCCCACGAATGCGTGCCTGACAACCACCTCCGTTCTACATTAGATTGAATGAATATCTCTTAGATTCCTTAATCAGAATCTCCGTGGTATAAGCTAGATTGATGGCGGCATTCATGAGAATCCGGAAAGTCTAAACCTTGTCTGTGGTATTCCGAGTAGGATTCAGGGATTGAATGACTGTGACGAGCTTCAAACTCGCGAGTGCTGGGCGTAGTGACAGACACAAAAGGAGGGTGAATCCTATTCCAGCATGATCGGGAACCTCAGATGATTAGTCGTGCTGTGACAGAGCATTTGGACCATTTTCACAAGAGGAGGGGATGTAACCATTGACAACGGTGATGCCCCAACACACAGCTTGCCATAGAAGGACGTGCGTGCGTGAATCAGAGGACAGAGGAAAGCAGAGATTCAGAAGACAAACATCTCCAAAACTCCAACATATTCTCCCTTACTGCATAACAAGTAACCTTTAACCCATGCTCTCTTGTTCATTCGCAATTCAACTGATAAATATAATTGACTTCCTGACTAAGAATTGCAAGATAACCATAGATTGCTTCAAACCAACAATCTCCGTGGGATTCGACCCTTACTCACGTAAGGTATTACTTGGACGACCCAGTGCACTTGCTGGTTAGTGGTACGAGTTGTGAAAAGTGTGATTCACAATTCGTGCACCATGCTTCCTTGTTTTGCTTGACCTTGTGCCTTGCTTCCTTGCCAAGAAGGCACGAGAAAGGTAAGAAGATGGAGCGCTATGATTTACGAGTTTTGTCGTGTCGTTATAGAATTTCACACAAAATGAATTCTCGTTGCAAGTATAGTTCTACACCAACAAACAATCCTCCCAATAAATAATTTGGTTGTCACAAGTAACAAACCCCAAATGAAAATTAACCAAAGTATTTAGACTCCGGGTCATCTCACAAGGAATTGCAATGAGGTGCTCAATTATTAGCTATATGGATGCAAGGGGGTTTGCTTGATAAAAAGGGGCAATAAAATAAATGACAAGAAAAGTAAAGAGAGCAATTAAAGAAAGTAATTAATAAAGAGAGACATTCATGGCAAGAATTGAGATCATAGGCTTTCTATCCTAGTCATACAATGATTAATTCGTCTTATTTAGTCAACTCCAACAAATGAAAGAAGGTATCATGTCATCTTCACATAAGGAGAATGTCAAACAAGACTAATTAATCATGTCACAAATATAAACAAGAATTTATCTTATTATGTTATCTCCAACATTGGAAGAAGATATAGGTTATCTTCCATGAGAGAAAGTCTAATAAGACTAGCTAATCTCAATCCAAAAGTCTTAATCAACTTACTAATTAAATTAGCAAAAGATTAGCGTCAATAAAAACAATATTAGCCAACAACTCTAAGTCACCAACATAGGTTGAGTTTTCATGACTCAAGATCACCTAATTACTCTTCCCAAGCCAAGAATGCTCAAAATCTACTCTAACATCCAATCAAACATTTTGTCAAACACCTGGAATGCATAAAAGGGGAAAGCATGGTAAATGAGCAAGAATAGTAAAATCTACCAACTACAAATTGCAAGGAAACAAGATCAACAACTCAAATCAACAATAAAGAAACATCAAACATTAAATTGCATTAAAAGTAAATCAATTCCAACAAGAGCATCCATGAACATAAAAGAGAAATTAACATTACAAATCATGAGAATGAAAGAGTAGAAGTGAGAAATCATAAAAGAAACATGATGAAAACATGTAATTGAATCTAGATCTAAGATGGAAATTAACCTAACCTAATTCTAGAGAGAAGAGGGAGCTTCTCTCTCTAGAAACTAACCTACATGATGCTAATGCTACAAACAATTGCTCTCCCCTTGCCCAAGCTTGAATTCTGCATGAAATAGCTTTAGAAATGAGATGGGTTGGGCCCAAAGTGCTTCAGAAATCGCTAGGGGTGATTTCACTTTAGTGGGTCACGAGCAGCATCGGCACGCACGCGTACATGGCGCGTTCGCGCCCCTAAACGTGAAGCAAGATATGACAAATTTTATATCATTTCGAAGCCCCAGATGTTAGCTTTCCAACGCAACTAAAACCGCTTCATTTGGGCCTATGTAGCTCAAGTTATGCTCGATTGAGTGCGAAGAGGTCAAGTTTGACAGCTTTACGCTTCCTTCATTTCTTCATGAGTTCTCCCACTTCACATGCTTTTCTCCTCACTTCTTCCATCAATACTTGTCTTATGGACCTAAAATCACTCAACAAACATATCAATGCATCGAATGGAATTAAAGTGAATGAAAATCACCAATTTTAGGGCCTAAAAAGCATGTTTTTACATTTAAGCACAAATCAAGGGAGAATTGCAAAACCATGCTATTTCATTGAATAAATGTGAGAAAAGAAGATAAAATATCCCAAATTAAGCACAAGATAAATCAGAAAATTGGGGTTTATCAAATCTCCCCACACTTAAACCAAGTATGTCCTCATGCTAAGAATAAAGAAGGACAAGAAAAAGGGTATGAACATTTATTCAATGCAAATAAACTATATGCACCTATCTATATGAATGCAACTAAATGCAAAATGATTCTATCTACTTGGTCAAAAGCAAATCAATCTCCAAGAATATATATCAAGTAGGGCTAAGTAGTATGATAACTCATGAATCCTACCAATTCAAATATCAAAATGAAGTTCAAATAGACTTGCAAGAAGAAAGCTCATGAAAGCCGGGAACAAGGAATTGACCATTGAACCCTCACCGGAAGTGTATCCGCTCTAGTCGCTCAGATGTATAGGGTCGATTCACTCAATTCTCTTCTACTCATGCTTTCCAAGATTTGTTTTTCTTCTAAAAATCAACAATTATTCAATGTATGCATACATTCATCATGAGGACTTATTCATAGGTTGTAATGGGGCTAGGGTCAAGGTAAGGATGCATATGGTCAAGTGAGCTTGAAATTTGTATCTTTGATTAACCTAAGCTCTCACCAAACACATATAATAACCTATACAATTCTAATACAATGCCTAGCTACCCATGATTCCCACTTTTTCACATACTCATGCATTCTTTTTAATTCACATTCCATATGCATTGATTTTTATTGAACTTTACTTTGGGGCATTTTTGTCCCCTTTTTATTTTTTTTCTCTATTTTCTTTTTCTATTATATATATATATATATATATATATATTCTTTTTCTTTTTCTTTATAATTTTTTTAAAGTATATACAAATGTATCAATGCATATGGTTTTACATATAGTGCATGAATATGTACCCAATTTCCAATATTTTTAACAAAAATAAAAATTACACTTTTACCTCAACCAATGTCCCATGTCTCCCATACTCAAATGATACACACCCTCACTAGCCTAAGCTAATCAAAGATCCAAATTAAGGGACATTTATTTTTTTTCACTTAGGGGTAGTGATGTGTTAACATTAAGAACAAAAGGGATCACATAGGCTCAAAATTGGCTAACAATGGTTCATGAAAGGTAGGCTATTTGGGTAAGTGAGCTAAATGAAATGATGGCCTCAATCATACAAATGCATATATACATGGAATAATGGACATATAGAATCAAACAAATCAAAGATTACAATCATAGAAAGAGAACAATGCACACAAGAATGAAAATAAGTGGTTATAAGATGTAACCATACCATTGGCTCAAAACTCACATGCTTGTGTTCTTAGCTCAAAAACCATATTCTAAAATACATTCTTCAAGCAAATTTGTCACAAAAAATTTTTTTCAAATTGGTAGGGTGCCTTAAAAATAATTTTTCTTGGAAAAGAAGTCATCACCCTAACCAAGTAGTCCTAATATAAAAAGAAATGATAGAATATATACAAATTATAGCTAACATGCAACCTATCATGCAATGTAACAACTAACTAACAAAGACAAAAATTAAGAATTGATGTTGAAAAAGTAGATTGTTACCCATGGAGATCGGTCGGACGACCTCCCCACACTTAGAAATTTGCACCGTCCTCGGTGCATGCAAAGAAGAGCAAAGCGGACGGGTTGCTACAATTGATGAGTTTCTTCAAAAGGTTGTGCGGGTGAACTTGTTTGTTGCCCCCATTTAGAAGCTTCCTTATTCCTTTCCTTCTTGGTGGCCAACCTAAAAGGAAAGAAAAGAAAGAAAATTAAGCCTACAATAAAGATATCAAAGCAAATAGAACATAGGCAGGGGCTAATGCCAAGTAAAATTCTCACTACATGTTAGCTACGCATGCAGGTGAGAAAACAATATAGGCACAAGGCATATTAACTAATACTTGATGCAAGAGTAAAGAAAAAGCATGAAGAGCACTCAAAAGCATCAAGTTCAACTAAAAAGAGTGGGTCATGAAGGACATGTAAGCTCATATCAATGCACAAAGGATACAAGGATCATCAAGGGTTAAGCATTGAATTAGAAATTTCATTACCCATCAATATCAAACAAGTCAAGAAGCACCAAGATTAATCAAGAATTTCTCAACAATTGAGTAAGAAAATTCAACACCATTATTAAAATAAGAAACTTAGAAAAGAAAATAAGAACAAGTTATAAAAACAAAATTAAAATGCAATGAATGGAAATAGGCAAATGCAATAAAAGAAAATGGAAGAAAAGAAATTTTTTTTTTTTACCGGCTGATGCCAGGGCATTTCGGCCAGTTTCACTTACCTTTTCTTTACTGTTTTAGGGTAGTTTCATGCATTTTCTTAGGAAATAAGCAAGTTTTGGGTAGAATTTCACTTGCATCTTAATTCAAGCAAATATTGTGAATTTTATATGATTTCATGAGAATTATGCATGAATTTAATGACAAATTGGATGATGCATGACTCATAACTTGGATTAGAGCTTTGATGCACTTTATTTGCTTGATTTCAGGACAAAGGAAGCAAGGAAAAGCCACGTTAGTAGCCACGTTAGTCTAACTGACGTGACCACTAACGTGGAATGGGAGCTAGCTTGCAACGTTAATGAGAAAAGTAATCGCCAATAACGTCTTCGAAGCCATCATAGCCCACGTTAATTACCACGTTAACTGCATTAACGTGGTAGTTAACGTGGAGGAAAAGGAAGCTCCAAGCGTTAGTGGTAAAAGTGAGTGCCACTAACGCTCCAAAAGGGCAATTGGCCACGTTAAGAGTCACATTAACTCAGTTAACGTGAACTCTAACGTGGAAGAGGAAGATAATGCCAACGTTAGTGACACTCACCTTTGTCACTAACGTTGGACTAAGCCCATATTGGCTACGTTAAGAGCCACGTTAACTTGGTTAACGTGAACTCTAACGTGAAAGGAGCATGGAATCGCCAACGTTAGTGACACTCACCTTTGTCACTAACATTGGACTAAGCCACTATGAGCCACGTTAGTTACCACATTAATTACATTAACGTGGAAGCTAACGTGGAGGAAAGGGATAATGAGCCAACGTTAGTGATACTCACCTTTGTCACTAATGTTGGAGATGGCAATCAACACCACGTTAGTGGTCACGTTGATGTAATTAACGTGAGGCACTAACGTTGGAAAGGGGCGTTTTGGAGCGTTAGTGAAAAAGGTAGGTGTCACTAACGCTCTCGAAGATTTGGCAAGCCTACGTTAAAGGTCACGTTAACTATACTAACGTGAACTCTAACGTAAGGAGAAAGGGGTACTCTCAACGTTATTGGGAAAGGTAAACCCCAATAACGTTTGCGAAGGGCCAAGAGGCAACGTTAGTGGTCACGTTAGTGCCACTAACGTTGAAGTTAACGTGGACCATTTTGGGTTAGGAACGTTAGTGAAAAAGGTGATTCTCACTAACGTTCTCGACCCCATATTTTCACTTAACGTTAACACCACTAACGCCCTAAGCTAAAGTCCATGCCTACTGCACACTTTCTCTGCAAGTGAAGCTGAGCCCACTAAAGATGATAACTGCTTCAACTCAAGATCCAAAAGCCCATATCCAAGACTTGAAGAGCCAACTAGAAGATCAGAAGAGTAGTATAAATAGGAGTAGTTTTGAACTAGAGAGGAGCTTTTGGGATTGGGAGAACCACTCTCTGTATAATTTTACTTTCTCTGCAACTTCTAGTTTTACTTTCAGAATGCACTCTCCATCTGTGTTTTCCATTCCCAGAGCCATGAACAACTAAACCCCTTTCATTGGGTTAGGGAGCTCTGTTATAATTTGATGGATCAATAATAGTTTTCATTATTCTTCCTCTTTCTTTTCTCTTGATTTTACTAGAAAGCTTTCAATCTTCATCCAATTGGGTAGTTGTCTTGGAAAAGAAGCTATTCATACTTGGATCTCTTCAGAACCTTGGGGTCTATCCAATTGGGGTCTGGATGGATATAGTGACATATAATCCTACCAACACTTTGATTTGGAAATACATGTGGTATAATCAGTGACCATACTTTATCTCTTCTCATGAGCAATTGGACCAAGGAATTGGCTATTTATCAAGATTTGAGAGATTGAATTACCAAGGAATTGGAGTTTAATCACTTAAGATTGCCAAGGAGATCAATGAATGCATTGATTGAGGAAGAGATGAAAATGAACTTGATCCGGAGAATGCAACATCTCCTAAGCCCAATGAATCCCCCATTTCTGATCTTACCCATTCTCTTTAATTTTTGCAATTTACTTTCATGCTAAATTCCCCATTCCCCATTCAAGATTCTGCAATTTACTTTCCGTCGTTTATATTCGGCTCTTTACTCCCAGCATTTACTTTTTCAGCTATTTACTTTCCACCATTTAATTTCCTGCAACTCTCACATCAAATTCTGCTTAGCTCAACTAGAACATTCCTCTAATTAAAGTTGATTGACCAATCAATCCCTGTGGGATTCAACCTCACTCTATTGTGAATTTTTACTTGACGATAATTCGGTATACTTGCCGAGGGAAATTGTTGAGAGACAAGTTTCCGTGCATCACCGGCGCGGACGTGTCATGCACGCTTCCGCGCCGATGCGCAGTTTGGCCAAAGGACGCGTACGCGCCAGGTGCGCGCACGCGTGGGTTGCAGGAACAGAATAGGTACAAACTGAGCATAACTCTCTGGAACATGTACCAGGAGGGCAGGTGACGCTATCGGCGCGCACACGCACAGCGTGCGAGCGCGTGCATTACGCAATCAGCTTTAGGGACGCGTATGCGCCAGGTGCGCGCACGCGTGGGTGGTTTGTGCTTCAAGCATGGTGCTGGCGCAGTGTAGGCGCAACTCTCAGGTCAATGTATGGAGGAGTGAGATTTTTCAATCCACGCGTCCGCACACATGGTGCCCCCGCGTGGATGGTTGAAAATGCTTGAGGCGCGCGTACGCGCCAGGTGCACGCACACGCGGGTTGGTGCTTGACGTTAGGATTTTTGCTAGTAAAGAATTTTATAAAAATAGTCGCATTGTAGATATAGTCTCTAAACCAACAGAAATCCCTTCGTACAAACGTTTTGGTTGTCACAAGTAACAAACCCCTTTAAAATTGATAACCGAGTATTTAAACCTCGGGTCGTCTTCTCAAGGAATTGCAGGGAGGTATGTTCTTATTATTGGTTATGAGTTTGTAAATTGGGGGTTTTGAAAGTAAGGAATGAGTAATTTAAATGACAAGTCATTAAAATAATAAATAACAAGGCTCTTGGCAAGGTATAAGAATTGAAAGTCCTCTCCTGGTTATCCTTATCAATTGTAATAAGAATTGGATTTTTCTCCCACTTTGTTAACCTCTAACTATGAAGGTAAGTTAAGTGGATGAATTAATTCTGATTCCTCAAGTCCTAGTCTTTCCTTGGGAAAAGTTAGAGTTATTGGAACCCGAATTAATTCTTAAAGAATTCCAATTTTCAATCAACAATGAGTTTGATAACTCAAGTGTCTCCAATGACTCAACCAAAGCCAAAAGGGAAAATTCTAAATTATTTATATAAATAAAAGAAACAAATCATAAATCTGAAAATACCTCAATTAGCATTAATAAAGATATCAAATATAACATGGAAGAGTTCATAAATTAAATTAGAAATTAAATAAAAAGAACATTGAACCTGGGATTGAGAGTCACTCCTAAAACTAAGAGAAATCCTAAATCCTAATCCTAAGAGAGAGGAGAGAACCTCTCTCTCTAAAACTACATCTAATCCTAAAATTGTGTATTATGAAAGCTTGTTCATGAATGGATGCATTTTCCCACTTTATAGCCTCTAATCTGTGTTTTCTGGGCCGCAAACTGGGTCAGAAATAGCCCAGAATTCAAACACGCTGATTTTTCGTCACTGCGACGTGGCCGCATGGAGCACACGTTCGTGTCGCCTAGCATCAGGGAAACCATGGCATATTATATATCAAATCGAAGCCCCGGATGTTAGCTTTCCAATGTAACTGAAACCGCGTTGTTTGGACCTCTGTAGCTAAAGTTATAGCCGTTTGAGTGCGAAGAGGTCAGGCTGAACAGCTTAGCAGTTTCTCCAACTTCTTGTATTCCTTCCACTTTTGCATGCTTCCTTTCTATCCTCTGAGGCATTCCTGTCCTGTAATCTCTGAAATCACTTAACACACATATCAAGGCATCTAATGGTAATAAGAGAGGATTAAACATAGGGAACTTAAGTCCAAAGAAGCATGTTTTCAATCAAAGCACATAATTAGGAAGGCAAATATAAAACCATGCAAATAGTATGAATAAGTGGGTAAAGAGTTGATAAAATCCACTCAATTGAGCACAAGATAAACCATAAAATAGTGGTTTATCAACCTCCCCACACTTAAACATTAGCATGTCCTCATGCTAACCTCAAGAGAAGCTATAAAGATGAAGAGGAATGTAAGAAAGTATGAAATGCAACCTATCTATATGAATGCAACTACATGCAAAATGATTCTACCTACTTAGTTAAAAGTAAACAAGTTCTCCAAGACAAATACAAACCAATTTTCACTAATTCAAATTATACAATAAAAGATAAGTAAACTTATAAGAAGATAGCTCATGAAAGCAGGGAACATAGAATCAAGTATTGAACCCTCTCTAGTAGTGTATATGCACTCTAATCTCTCAAGTGTCTAGGGTTAATTCACTCTACTCTTCTCTAGTCATGCTTTCTAAAACTTTGTTCTTCATCTAACCAATCAACAAATATTTAGCATATCAATGCAAACATTATGAGGTCTTTTTAGGGTTGTAATGGGGCTGAGCTAAAGGTAAGGATATATGTATGGCCAAGTGAGCTTTATAAAGTGAATCCTTTATTAGTTTAAGATCTCACCTAACATATACATACTTTATATAATTTTAAAATACTTTACCTAGATACCCAAATTTTTCCCACTTTTGTATTACATGCTCAAGTATCAAACTTATTTTTGAATTTTGTCCCATGTGCATTGATTCTTTTTATTTTGCATTTGGGATAATATTATTTTTCTCTTTTATTTTTCTCATTTTTTTTGTATCCCCTTATTTAATTACTTAATATATATATATATATATATATATATATATATATATATATATATATATATATATATTTTCAATGCACATGGTAATTTAATTATTTTGATTTCACATGAGCATGCTTCCCAAATTTTTAAATAACTTATTCAATTTAATTCCCTACTTTTTCATATCATCCTATTTTCCCATAAAATTCCCCACACTTAAATTATACACAATATCTATCTTAAGCTAACCAAGGATTCAACTTGGGATTTTTATTTTGTTTTTCAGCTTAAGGCTAGTAAGTGGTTATGAAATAGAAGGGGGTTAAAAAGTTCAAAGTGGCTAACAAGGGTGATGTAAAAGGTAGGCTTATTTGGGATAAGTGAGCTAATAACAAATAATGGCCTCAATCGTATGCAAGCATGTAAATACACTAAATAATGGACATATAGAATGGAACAAAGCAAAGATTGCAATTATAGAGAAGAAAACACACAAGAATAAAAATTTATGGTTAAATAATGTAACCATGTAAATAAGTTCAAAATCTCACAGGTTATGTGTTCTTTGGCTCAAAAACCATGTTCCAAATACAACTTCAAACAAGTTTTAATAGAAAAATTTTTAATTTAAATTAGTGAAATACTATAAAAATTTCTTGAAAAAGAAAATATTACTTCAACCAAGTGGTAGAATATGCACAAAATCAAATAAACATGCAATCAAATATGCAAATGCAACAACTAACAAGAAAAATACACCATTGGTGTTGAGATAGAAGAGTAACTAACCCATGGAGATCGGTATCGACCTCCCCACGCTTAAAGATTGCACCGTCCTCGGTGCATGCTGAGATGTGCAGGTGGACAGGTTGTTCCAACTGATGCTTTCCTTCAAGAATTGTGCAGATGGACTTGTTTGTCTCCCCTTTTAGAAGTTTCTCCCTTTTTCTGTCTTCGGTGGCCAGCCTAAAAGAAGAGAAAAAGAAGAACAGTAATACCCAGAAGTAAAGATAAGAAAATAAATGAAATATGGGTGGGTTAATGCCAAATGATAAGGGTCTCAATTACATGGAAGCTTCAACATGTACGTGAGAAAATAATAGAAGCCATGGCATACCAGTGGTGCAGAATTTGCAACAAAGGAGAGGGGAATGTGGGTAATGCAAGAGAGTATAAGTTCATATCAATGCAAGAGAAGTACGAGTATCATAAAAGATTAGTATTGATTTAAATAATGTTACCCAATCAGAATAAAATAAGTTACTAAGCACCCAAAATATTTCAAGAGAAGATGCAACAGTGAAATAAGAAAATTCAACACCAAAGAAAAATAATAAATTTAGAAAAGAAAATAAAAATATGCACTAAATTAAAATGCAATGAATGAAATATTCAAATAAATTAAGTAAAATAAAATAAAAGATAAGAAGAATGAGAAGGGAAAGAAGGGAAGAAGAAGTAAGTAAGAAAGGAGGGAGGAAAAATTAGGATTGGCGAAGAAAAGATAAGATAAGTGGTAAATCCGGGAAGCTGTGCGACGCAATCAACGCGGCCGCATGGGGCACGCGGTCGTGTGACTTGCGCTTATACTGATTGACGCGGTCGCGTCGGTCACGCGGTTGCGTGGCCCGTTTTATGCTACTGGCGCGAGGGCAGCCTCGCACTCGCACAACTCTCTGTTCAAAATCATTAGTTACCAAATATTGGGTGACGCGATCGCGTGGGGCATGCGATCGCATGAGTGGCCTTATTTCCAATATGACGCGGACGCGTGGGGAACGCGTTCGCGTGGGAGGGATTGGGCTTCCAGCACGAGTCCAGCCCAATTCCAGCTCAACTTTCGGCCATACACCTTTTTACGTCAATCTACAGGGCCACGCAGTCGCCTGGGGGATGCGGACGCGTGGAAGGCTCTTTTGCCACATGACGCGGTCGCGTGGGGTCAAATTATGCTAAAGGCGCGGCTCCAGCCACGCTCTCGCGTGACTTTCTGTTCGTTTTCTTTTCTTCCCATTGCACTGGTGACGCGGACGCGTCAGCGACGCTGTCGCGTCGCGTGCGTGCTTTTTTTTTTTATAAATCTGAAAAGTGCAAAATGCAGTGTTAATATGAATGTGATACAAAACTCCAGGTTCAATATAATAAAATAAAATAAAACTCGAAAACAAATAAAACTAAATAAAAGTGAAAAAGGAACGATCATACCATGGTGGGTTGTCTCCCACCTAGCACTTTTAGTTAAAGTCCTTAAGTTGGACATTTGATGAGCTTCCTGTTATGGTGGCTTGTACTTGAACTCATCCAGAAATCTCCACCAATGTTTGGAATGCCAACAGCCTCCGGGATCCCAAACTAGGCACAGAAAGGCTTCAAGTAAGTTAAAGCAAGTGACAAGGCCCCAAGAGTGCTGATTTCTAGATTGAATTCCGGGGTCCCAGACCTTGCCTTTGCACCCATCTTCTTGTTGATCATCATTTTTCCACTTGGGTGGTGAACAGTCGGAATTCTCACTGAGACATCCAAACAGCTTCCTAGACCTATTCAGTTGAGCTTTATACCAACCTTTGTGTTTAAACTTAAAGCTTCCAACCATAATGAACCTTGCAGGATAAATCTTACCACTGGCCATCTTCCTCTTACTCTTAATGCCACAAAGAGCTCTAAGTTGACCATCCGTCTCCAGTAGCCCATATTCAAGTGGAATTAGAAAGCTAAGGGATATGAATTTTACCCACTTGAATGTTGTGAAGGATGATGGCAACTTAGGGGGAGGGGTCTCCAATAACTTTGGCAAGGTGATTTCAAGCCCCATTCCCCTGGGCTCTTCTTTAACAGGTTCCACCTCTTTGCAAGCTTCTTCAATTTCAACCTTTTCTTCTTGGTAGCTGTCTTCCAATTCAATCTCTTCTTCATTGTTCACCAAGAGTGTTGGAGGTTGTGCTTTTTCTTCTTCCATCTCCATGTCAAGTTCAATGGGAGAGGATTCAATTGTGGATAAGAATTCATCAATGATTGAATCCATCTCTTGATCAACCTCTTTAAAGTCTTCAACCATGATATGTCTTGGAGGTTGTACACCCTCTTCAACATCAATTTTAAACATCTTTGAGGGAGGCTCTATGTCTTGACTTTCCCAAGGAGGTTCAGCATCCCCTAAGTCTTCAACCACTTCTTCTTCTTAAATAATTCCGGCTTCCTCCACTTGTTTCAGTATGAAGCCATGCTCTGTCTTATCCGCTGGAGTTTCTAGTATCTCCTTCATGCTACGCTCTTTGTTAGATTGTCCACATGGGGTTGTGTGAGGTGCTTGAATATTCGAATGTCTAGAAGATAATAGACTTACTGCTTGCTCCAGTTGATGGAGGGTTGTTTGAAGTTGATCTACTGTTTTCTTGAGGCGAACCTCTGATTCTCGGGGTGATAGATTTGGATATGGTATATGGGGAAGTGGTGATGTTTGGGAGTAATTGGACTAGAATCGGGGTAGATGAGGATCATATAGTGGTGAATGGTGAAAAGGAGCTTGTGAGTGTGGTGGTTCGAAGTTATGTTGAGAGGATGGTCTATAAGCACATGGTGGGGCTTGTGGGTAATTACAAGGTTGTCCACCATGTCTATTGGCTTGGTGTGCATTGTAGAATGGTCTTTGTCCATGATATCTTGGAGGGTGTTGTTGCCTAAAGGGTTGATCAGATCCTCTTGGCTCCATCCATCTTTGATTGTTCTGACCTTGATGCATGTTCCTGTTATAACTTCCATTCCTTTCAATAACATTAGAACCAAACTCAAAGCGAAAGAGGTGAGAATTCATAGTAGCTAATAGAAATAAAAAACGAAAATAAAAACAAATTGAAATTAAAAGGTTATTGAAATTTAAATTTTTAAATTTGAAAATTAAATTTTGAAATCTGAAATTTGAAATTTGAAATTTGAAATTTTTGAAATTTGAATTTTGAAATTTGAAAGTTGAAATTTGAAATTTAAATATTGAAATTTGATAAGATAAGATAAAAATTTTTTTTGAAAAAGATTTAAATTTTGAAATTTAAATTTTGAAAATTTAAATTTTGAAATTTGAGATTTTAATTTCAAATTTTTAAATTTGAATTTTGAAAATTGAAATTTGAGTTTTAAATTTTGAATTTTCGAATTTTAATGAGGAAAGAGAAAAACAATAAAATGACACCAAACTGAAAATTTTTAGATTAAAACGAAAAAAACAACTAAGAACAACTTGAAGGTCAAGATGAACACGAAGAACAACTTGAAAATCAAAAAGAACACCAAGAACAAATTCTTGAAAAATTTTTAATAACTAAATAAAAACCAATAACCTCTTAATTTACGAAAAAGCAAAAATGAAAAACAAAAATAAAAACAAATAAACAAGCAAAAAGCAAATATTTACAATAACCAATAATAAGGCACACGTTTGCAATTTCCCGGCAACGGCGCCATTTTGACGTTAGGATTTTTGCTAGTAAAGAATTTTATAAAAACAGTCGCGTTGTAGATATAGTCTCTAAACCAACAGAAATCCCTTCGTACAAACATTTTGGTTGTCACAAGTAACAAATCCCTTTAAAATTGATAACCAAGTATTTAAACCTCGGGTCATCTTCTCAAGGAATTGCAGGGAGGTATGTTCTTATTATTGGTTATGAGTTTGTAAATTGGGGGTTTTGAAAGTAAGGAACGAGTAATTTAAATGACAAGTCGTTAAAATAATAAATAACAAGGCTCTTGGCAAGGTATAAGAACTGGAAGTCCTATCCTGGTTATCCTTATCAATTGTAATGAGAATTGGATTTTTCTCCCACTTTGTTAACCTCTAACTATGAAGGTAAGTTAAGTGGATGAATTAATTCTGATTCCTGAAGTCCTAGTCTTTCCTTGGGAAAAGTTAGAGTTATTGGAACCCGAAAAATTCTTGAAGAATTCCAATTTTCAATCAACAATGAGTTTGATAACTCAAGTGTCTCCAATGACTCAACCAAAGCCAAAAGGGAAAATTCTAAATTATTTATATAAATAAAAGAAACAAATCATAAATCTGAAAATACCTCAATTAGCACTAATAAAGATATCAAATATAACATGGAAGAGTTCATAAATTAAATTAGAAAATAAATAAAAAGAACATTGAACCTGGGATTGAGAGTCACTCCTAAAACTAAGAGAAATCCTAAATCCTAATCCTAAGAGAGAGGAGAGAACCTCTCTCTCTAAAACTATATCTAATCCTAAAATTGTGTATTATGAAAGCTTGTTCATGAATGGATGCATTCTCCCACTTTATAGCCTCTAATATGTGTTTTCTGGGCCGCAAACTGGGTCAGAAATAGCCCAGAATTCGCTGGTTGTGAATTCAAACACGCTGATTTTTCGTCACTATGACACGGCCGTGTGGAGCACGCGTTCGCGTTGCTTAGCGTTAAGGAAACTATGGTATATTATATATCAAATCGAAGCCCCAGATGTTAACTTTCCAACGCAACTGGAACCGCATCGTTTGGACCTCTGTAGCTAAGGTTATAGCCGTTTGAGTGTGAAGAGGTCAGGCTGGACAGCTTAGCAGTTTCTCCAACTTCTTGTATTTCTTCCACTTTTGCATGCTTCCTTTCTATCCTTTGAGCCATTCCTGCCCTGTAATCTCTGAAATCACTTAACACACATATCAAGGCATCTAATGGTAATAAGAGAGGATTAAACATACGGAACTTAAGGCCAAAGAAGCATGTTTTCAATCAAAGCACATAATTAGGAAGGCAAATGTAAAACCATGCAAATAGTATGAATAAGTTGGTAAAGAGTTGATAAAATCCACTAAATTGAGCACAAGATAAACCATAAAATAGTGGTTTATCAGTGCTCTGTTTTTCAAAATTTTTTCATGTTCTTGCACCAATCCAAGCATTCCAAACCTCCAAACAGCTACCCAAACACCATAAAACCTTATTTAACCTACAAAACTACCAATTATACTCAACAAACTCAACAAAACATGAAATTAAACTAATTACCAATATGTACAAAAGGGAAAAATAAAAAGAATTTACCATGGTGGGATGTCTCCCACCTAGCATTTTTGTTTATTGTCCTTAAGTTGGACTAATGGGGAGCTCGTCCTAAGGTGGCTTGTGCTTGAAGCTATCCTTGAACATCGACCAATGCTTGAATCTCCAATAAGCTTTAGTCTTCAAAGGTGATAACTCCAAGCCTTGATGGAGTTCCACACAAGCCATGGGCTCCCAGATTTGATTCTCCTCGTGCGATCCGGGATCCCACACTTTGTTTTGACACCCATCTTCAAATTGATCATCATGATCCCAATTGGGTGGCATGACTTTAGACTTCTCAATTAAGCATCCAAACATTCTCCTAGACCCATGCAATTTGGTTCTACACCAACCATTACTATTCAACTTGGAGCACGCAACCATCATGAACTTAGAGCGATGTTTTCAACCACTACACAACTCTGTCTTACTCTTAACTCCACAAAGAGCTCTAAGTTGACCATCATTTTCAATCAAGCCATATTCAAGTGGGAAAGTAAAAATTAGAGATAAGAATTTTACCCACTTGAATGTTGTGTAGGATGGTGACTTAGGAAGGGGTGGTCCCAATGATCTTGTAAGCTTCACTCCCTTGTGCTCTTCCTTGACTATCTCCACCTCTTTACAACTTTCCTCAACTTCAACCTCTTCCTTTTGGTGGCTTGCTTCTAATTCAATCTCTTCTTCATTGCTTACCAAGGATATGGGGGTGAGGTATCTTCTTCTTCAATCTCCATGTCAAGCCCAATTGGAGAGGATTCAATTGTACATAAGAATTCTTCAATGATTGAACCCATCTCTTGGTCAACCTCTTCAAAGGCTTCAACCACTTCTTCCGGCTCAATTATCTTAACTTCCTCCTCTTGTTGCACTCCTTGCTTCAACTCCTCTTCTTCACCTTGAAGCTCTAAACTCACTCCCTCACTATGCTCCTTAATTGCCTCTCCACATTCATAAATGAGAGTGCTTTGGTTACTTAGGCTTAGTCGGGAGGAGGCCATGTTGCTAACAGCTTCCACTAGGATAGCCATCTTGGCTCCTAGCTCCTTAAACTTCTTTTCATCCCCCTCTTGTCGCCTTAAGATATGAGATTCAAGATCTCTCAATTCCAACATGGAGGCTTCATCGGAGGGCGGTGGTGGAAGAGATGGTTCATTGTTTGAGGGGAAGGCGTTGTAGTTGGAAGGTGGCTCATATTGGGAAGGGTATGGAGATGGTGTATATAGAGGTGGTTCTTGGGAGTAGTTGTGTTGGAATGGTAGTGGTTCTATGTATGGTTCATATGGCTCATAAGGTGGTTGGTAAGGTGGATAAGGACTAGGGTCATATGGGGGTGTTTGGTGGTATGGGGCTTGTGAGTAAGGTGGTTCAAAACCATATTGATGGGGTGGTTCATAGGCATGTGGTGGTGGTTGTTGACAATCACAATAAGGGTAACCACATCCATTTGATTGATATGCATTAGGATGAGAGTTATACCCATAAGAAACCGGAGGTTGTTATTGCCAAGAGGAGTGATCAATTCCTTGAGGCTCCTCCCATATTTGATTGTTCCATCTTTGACGCATATTGTCATTGTAGCTCCTATTTCCTACAACATAATTTGAGCCAAACTTATAGCCAAAGGGGTGAGAATTCATAATAATAAGAGAAAATAAAAACAAATACTAGTAAGAACCAATAAAAACTAACTCCTAAAACAAGAAAAAACTAGGAAAGAAGCATATTAACATATATACAATAGCCAATAACATAACACCATTGCAACTCCCCGGCAACAGCGCCATTTTGATTTACGAGTTTTGTCGTGTCAGTATAGAATTTCAGACAAAATGAATTCTCGTTGCAAGTATAGTTCTACACCAACAAACAATCTTCCCAATAAAAAATTTGGTTGTCACAAGTAACAAACCCCAAATGAAAATTAACCGAAGTATTTAGACTTCGGGTCGTCTCACAAGTAATTGCAATGAGGTGCTCAATTATTGGCTATAAGGATGCAAGGGGATTTGGTTGATAAAAAGGGGCAATAAAATAAATGACAAGAAAAGTAAAGAGAGTAATTAAAGAAAGCAATTAATAAAGAGAGATATTCATGGCAAGAATTGAGATCATAGGCTTTCTATCCTAGTCATACAATGATTAATTCATCTTATTTAGTCAACTCCAACAAATGAAAGAAGGTATCATGTCATCTTCACATAGAGAGAATGTCAAACAAGACTAATTAATCATGTCACAAATATAAACAAGAATTTATCTTATTATGTCATCTCCAACATTGGAAGAAGATATAGGTTATCTTCCATGAGAGAAAGTCTAATAAGACTAGCTAATCTCAATCCAAAAGTCTTAATCAACTTACTAATTAAATTAGCAAAAGATTAGCGTCAATGGAAATAATATTAGCCAACAACTCTAAGTTACCAACATAGGTTGGGTTTTCATGACTCAAGATCACCTAATTACTCTTCCCAAGCCAAGAATGCTCAAAATCTACTCTAACATCCAACTAAGCATTTTGTCAAACACTTGGAAGGCATAAAAGGGGAAAGCATGGTAAATGAGCAAGAATAGTAAAATCTACCAACTACAAATTGCAAGGAAACAAGATCAACAACTCAAATCAACAATAAAGAAATATCAAACATTAAATTGCATTAAAAGTAAATCAAATCCAATAAGAGCATCCATGAACATAAAAGAGAAATTAACATTACAAATCATGAGAATGAAAGAGTAGAAGTGAGAAATCATAAAAGAAACAAGATGAAAACATGTAATTGAACCTAGATCTAAGATGGAAATTAACCTAACCTAATTCTAGAGTGAAGAGGGAGCTTCTCTCTCTAGAAACTAACCTACATGATGCTAATGCTACAAACAATTGCTCTCCCTCTTGCCCAAGCTTGAATTCTGCATGAAATAGCATTAGAAATGAGTTGGGTTGGGCGCAAAGTGCTTCAGAAATCGCTGGGGGTGATTTCACTTTAGTGGGCCACGAGCAGCATCGGCGTGCATGCGTACATGGCGCATGCGCGCCCCTAAACGCAAAGCAACATATGGCAAATTTTATATCATTTTGAAGCTCCGGATGTTAGCTTTCCAAAGCAACTGAAACCGCCTCATTTGGGCCTATGTAGCTCAAGTTATGGTCGATTGAGTGCAAAGAGGTCAGGTTTGACAACTTTACGCTTCCTTCATTTCTTCATGAGTTCTCCCACTTCGCATGCTTTTCTCCTCACTTCTTCCATCAATACTTGCCTTATGGACCTGAAATCACTCAAAAAACATATCAAGGTATCGAATGGAATTAAAGTGAATTAAAATCACCAATTTTAGTGTCAAAAAATCATGTTTTCACATTTAAGCACAAATCAAGGGAGAATTGCAAAACCATGCTATTTCATTGAATAAATGTGAGAAAAGGTGATAAAATCCCCCAAATTAAGCACAAGATAAACCACAAAATTGGAGTTTATCACGCTACACTCAAAGTTTTGAGCGCTACCCCTGGTCCTTGGTGCGTGCTTTGTGCGAGCTTTCCTCCCTGGGCTTGTTGCTTCACGCAAAAGTGAACGAAAGAGAGCGCTATGCTTCAGTTTTTGAGCGCTATTCCTTGTGTCTTTGATGCGCCACGCTCTATGTTCATGGGCCACACTTTTCAAAGCGTGGCCTAAGGTCCAAAGCGTGCCCAAACTTTAAAAGTGTGCCAAAAATTTCTCTTTCCACCATTTCTTCACCTACAAGCAACCAAACAACTAATCAAAGCTCCACCAAAATCACTAGATCTTTGCATCATTTATAAAATCAATGAATTCTAGCATAAAACCTATGATTTTGTGCAAAATACATGATGTTTGATTGTTTCAAGATAACAATGAAAATCCACTCTAATTATTTACTTATGGTGCAAGAAAGTGCATAAAACCAAATAAAACCAATGAAATATGATTGTAAAACTAGCATAAGATGACTTGTCATCAAGGGTATCAACATTTATTTAATGCAAATAAACTATCTAGATGCAATCTACCTACATGCAATCTATCTAAATGAATTCAACTACTTGGTTAAAATAAATCAACTTCCAAGAAAGCATATATGAACATGAGGACTAAAGGTATTAACAACCAAGTCAAATCTACAGTTGAATTGAGTTATCAAAAAGAAGTTTACAACTTGCAAAAAAAGAAATGATCATGGGTGAAAACATGTAATTGAGCAATCGAACCCTCATCGGATGTGTATCCGCTCTAGTCACTCAAGTGCATAGGGTTGATTCACTCAATTCTCCCATAATCATGCTTTCCAAGATTTGTTTTTCATCTAACAATTAAGAATTATTCAATGCATGCATACAAATATCATGAGGACTTTTCAAAGGTTGTAATGGGGCTAGGGTAAAGGTAAGGATGCATATGGTCAAGTGAGCTTGAAATTTGAATCTTTGATTAACCTAAGCTCTCACCAAACACACATAACAACTTATACAATTCTAATAAAACACCTAGCTACCCATACTTCACTTTTTCACACACTCATGCATTCTCTTTTCAATTCACATCCCATATGCATTGCTTATTATTGAACTTTACTTTGGGACATTTTGTCCCCTTTTTATTTCTTTTCTTTTTCCTTCTTTTTCTTTTTCTATTTTTTTCTTTTTGTTTTTCTTTTTATTTTTTTCATTTTTTAATAAGATATATACAAAAGTATCAATGCATATGGTTTAAACATAATTAATACATGAGTATGTACCCAATTTCCAAAATTTTGACAAAAATATAAAAATACCCTTTTATCCCAACTAATGTTCCCAAATTTTCCCTTACTTAAATGATACACACTCTCGCTAGCCTAAGCTAATTAAAGAACCAAATTAAGGACGTTTATTATTTTTCGCTTTAAGACTTGTAATGTGCTAAAATTAAGAACAAAGGGGGTTTAGCATAAACTCAAAGTTGGCTAACAATGGTAGATAAAAGGTAAGGTTATTTGGGTAAGTGAGCTAATTGAAACGATGGCCTCAATTATATAAATGCATTCATACACAAAATAATGGACATAAAGAATCAAACAAATCAAAGATTACAATCATAGAAAGAGAATAATACACACAAAAATGAAAATAGTAGTTATATGATGTAACCACACAATTAGGCTCAAAACTCACATGCTTATGTGTTCTTAGCTCAAAACATGTTCCACAATATATAATTCAAGCAAGTTCTATAAAATTTTTTTTAAATCAATTGGGGTGCCCGATAGATAAAATCCTTGGAAAATTTTATTATTTTGACTAAGCTTATTATATATATACAAACTAAGAAAATGCAACTAAAAATCCTAAATGACCTAAATATGAAATGCAAAAGTGTTGGGATCAGAAATTTGTCACCAAAAAATGGCGATTGGTCAGACAACTTCCCCACACTTTAAAGTTTGCACCGTCCTCGGTGCATTCAAAGATGAGTAAGGGGGTACGGCGACTTTCTGGATTTCCACCTTCAGCTAGTGGATCAACTAGCTGCTGTGTGTTCTTTCTCCCGCTTCCGTTTTTGCTTATTGTAACTTATCCTGAAAATAGAAAACGAGATAAGAAGACAAGTAAATGCAAAAGCAAGAAAGTGTAAATTGTTGGAATGAGGTAATAATCACTAGAATTGAGTGAGTGAATTAATTTGTGACATTAAGGAGAATAATGTGTGAGTTCTAAGTTGCATGCGGTTTAGAACACACACACTAGCATAAAAAATTATGTCACAATTACACAAAAAGAAGTAAGCACTTCACTCATTCTAGTGTGCTTGAGATACTTCAAAGAAAACTTGTAGGTTAAGACAACGAACAAGCAATAAAGAAAGATAAAAGCATTCAAGAAATTAATCAAGCAAATGTGAATTGGATAATGAATGGACATTGATTGATGTGTAAGTAAACTTAGTGAACTAAATGAAATATAGAGCTCACACATCAAACAATGACACATATTGAAGTTTGTTTGCAACACCTAAGTGACATAAAAGTGGAAGACATGGGTGCTATGGAACTTATGAAAAAAAAAGATAAAAGTGAAAATCAATCACATAGCAAGCATGGTCCACAAAACTTAGAAAGCTAAAAAATATGGCATTAGGTAAGCTTATGGTCCAATTCCACAATTCCAAAATCTCAATGCATGAAATAGGTGATGTGAATAAGGGTCTATCATAAACAAGCATCACCTAACAAAAAATGCATTGACAATACACAATTGCTTCATCATAGATAAAGAAATCAAATCACATGCTGCCCAAAACATGCAATTCAAAAGATTTAAAATGATTTGAAGGCAATGTCACATGTACTTAGTGTTCAAAAATGTTAGGCATGAAGAGTTCAAAACCAAGTAACAACTTGTAACCTCAATAAAGAAATCTAACAATGAAAATTAACAATAATAATGTTAAAATAACATCTTATCAATAATCAGTAGTGATATATAGCAAACAAGATTAATAATCCAACACTTATAATGAAAAATAGAAAAATAAACATAAATCAAACTAACTAAATAACTAACTAACTAACTAACTAAAAGAGATGGTGATAGATGGTGATTGGTTGTGTTGATGGTTGAAGGAGGGAAAGAAAAGAGCCAAAGGGAAAAGAAGAAAAGAAATGGAGAGAAGAGAAGAAAAGAAGTGGGTGAAACAGGGCAGGGGGTCACGCGTATACGTCAGGACACGCGCACGCGTGGATGGCAGAAGTGAGGTGCGATGTGTACGTATCATCAATGCGCACGCGTGATAGTGTAGAGAGACGATGGTGATGCGTACGCATGGGTCACGCATACGCGTAGGTCAAAATTGTGCTAGACGCACAATTTCAGCATACTACGCGCACAACTCTCTAGGTTTTGTACTAGACCTAGAAAATTTGGGGATCACACGTACGCGTGGCTGGGTGCTCTGTTTTTCAAAATTTTTCAAGTTCTAGCACTAGACCAAGCAATCCAAACAACTACCAAAACATCATCAAACCTTATTTAACATACTAGACTACCAAATAAACTCAACAAACTAAACTAAGCATGAAATTAAACTTATTTTACCAATACTTTCAAAAGAGGAAAATGAAAAGATGTTACCATGGTGGGGTGTCTCCCACCTAGCTCTTTTATTTATTATCTTTAAGTTGGACTTATGGGGAGCTCTCATCAAGGTGGCTTGTGATTGAATTCATCCTTGAACTTCCACCAATGCTTGAGTCTCCAATAAGCTCCATCATTCCATGTCATTTGCATCAAGCTTTGATGGAGTTCTTCAAAAACCATGAGCTCCCAAAATTGATCTCTTTGTGTGATCTGGGATTCCACACTTTGTTTTCACACCCATCTTCTAATTGATTATCATAATTCCCTCCGGGCGATAAGCAAGCCAAATTCTCAATTAGACACCCAAACATCCTCCTAGATCCATGCGAATTGGTTCTACACCAACCATTGCTCCTAAACTTGGAGTTTTCAACCATAATAAATCGAGAATTGTTGTGCCAACCACTACTCAGCTCTCTTATACTTTTTAACCCATAAAGCATCCTAAGTTGACCATCCGTTTCTAGCAAACCATATTCAAGTGGAATGAGAAAAGCTAAGAGATGAGAGATTTACCCACTTGAATGATGTAATAGATGATGGTGACCTAGGGAAAAATGCTTCCAATGGTCTTGATATGGCAATTTCTACTTCCGTCCACCCTCTTTGAAGGGCTTCCACCACTTGACAAGATTTTTCAAGCTCTACCTCTTGCCAAGTTTTCTCAAATTCACATTCTTCCTCACCAATTTCTTCAAGATCTTCCCCATCACTCAAGTTATAAATAGGAGGTTGAGTGAAATCTACGTCAACATCAATTTCAAGTTCAATGGGGAAGGATTCATCAAGCTCAAAAGGATCATATGTTGATGCGGAATCATCACAAATAGGGAGACTTATTGCTTGCCCCACTTATTCCAATTCTTCAATCACATTGTGCCTTGGAGGTTGTGCATAGCCTCCTCAACATCACCTTTAAACTCCATGAAAAAAGGTTCTTCAACTTGAGATTCCTCTTTGCATCCAACATCTCCTAAATCTTCAACCACTTTCTTTGGTCCAATTATCTCTACCTCCTCCTCTTGTTGTACTTCTTGCTTTTACTCATCTTCTTCACCTTGAAGCTCCGAATTCTCCTTCTCATTGTGCTCCTCAATTAATCATCCACATTTAGCAATAAGGGTATCTTGGATATTTGAGCACAATGATGCCAACTGGCTCATCACTTCGGTTAAGCTAGCCACAAATTCGTCTTGCTTTTGGCAACAAGTTAGAAGTTCTTGTTGTTCTTGCATTAGGGGTTGGAGAGATTTGTCCAATGAAGGTGGTGGTGGAAGAGAGGGTTCATTGTTTGGAGAAAGAGTATCATAGTTGGAAGGTGGTTTATATTGGTGAAAGTCTTGAGGTGGTGTATATGGAAATAGTGGTTCTTGGGAGTATTGGTGTTAAGAATGTGGTGGTTCTATGTATGGTTCATATAGTGGTTGGTATGGTGGATATGGGTTAGGATCATATGGAGGTGTTTGATTGTAGGGGGTTTGTGAGTATGGTGGTTCAAAACTATGTTGAGGAGGGGGTTCATAGGCACATGGTGGTGTTTGTTGGTAGTCACAAGGAGGTCCACCATATCCATTGTCTTGGTATGCATCATGGAATGGCTCTTGCTTGTAGTACATTAGAGAGGGTTGTTGCCATGAAGGTTGTCCATAAGCTTGAGGCTCCTCCCACCTTTCATTGTTCCATCCTTGATGCATGTTCTCATTGTAGCTTCCATTCCCTACAACATTATTGTAACTAAACTCATAGGCAAAGGGGTGAGAATTCATAGTAACAAGAGAAAATAAAAACAAAAACTAACAAGAAATAATGAAAGTAAACTCCTAAAACTAGTAACAACTAACAAACAAACCAAAAATCAAGCTATTCACAATATTAACATATATACAATAACCAATAACAAGCACACATTGCAACTCCCCGGCAACGGCACCAAAAACTTGATATGAGGATCTATACCGGTTCGGAATTTAACAAAATAATTTTGTTGTGAGCATAGCCGAAACCGACATTCAATCCTCAAATCAAAGTATAGTTTTGGTTGTCACAAGTCCAACCCAATAAAAATAACCGAGAGTATTAGTCCCGAGTCATTCTCCCTAGGAATCACAATTGAGTGCTTAATTATTGGTTATGAGTTTCACGGGTTGGGTTGATAAAAGGGCAAGAAAATAAATGATAAGAAAATAAAGCAAACAATTAAAGAAAGCAAGTAATAAAGAGAGACATTCATGGCAAGGATTGAGAATTAAGGCTTTCTATCCTAGTCATTAATTATCATACAATACCTAACAAGAGCTAATCCTATTAAGTCATCTCCAACATCGGAAGAGGGTACAATGTTATCTTCAAGATAGGAAGAAAGTCAAATAGGACTAGTTAATCTCAATCCAAAAGTCCTAATCAACTTACTAATTGAATTAGCAAGAGATTAGAGTCAATGGAAATAATATTAACTAACAACTCTAGATCACTAACATAAGTTGGATGTTAATAACTCAAGATCACCTAATTTCTCTTTCCAATTCAAGAATGCTAAAAAACTACTCTAACATCCAACCAAGCATTTTGTCAAACACTTGGAAGGCATAAAAGAAAAGCATGGTAAAATGACAAGAAATAGAAAATCTACAACTACCCAATGCAAGGAAATAACAACAATAACTCAAGCAAACATAAAAGAAACATAAAAAGACATCAATTGCATTAAAGGGAATTAAAATCAACAAAAGTGTTCATAAACTAAAAAGAGGCACAAAAGAGAAATTAACAAGAGGAACTAGGGAAATTAAAGTAAATCAACAAGGTAAAGTACAAGAAACTAAATCAAAATAATTAAACCTAAATCTATGATGAAAATAAACTAAGAACCCTAATTTCTAGAGAGAAGAGGGAGCTTCTCTCTCTAAAACTAACCTAAGGCATGTTTCCTAAGCTAATCTAATTGCTCCCCCCTTTGTCCCATCTTCAATTCTGCATGAAATAGCCTCAGAAATGAGTTGGATTTGGGCCTGGAAAGCTCAGAAATTGCCCCCAGCGTATTCACTTTAATGAGGTCACATGATCAGCATTACGCGTGCGCGTAGCCCTGAATGTCCTCCTCACGCGTACATGTGGATGCGCGTGCACATGGCCTTGAATCCTCCAAATGCTCATTTCTTCATGAATTCTCCACTTTGCATGATTTTCTATTCACTTCTTCTATCCAATCCTTGCCTTATAAACCTGAAATCACTTAACAAACATATCAAGGCATCGAATGGAACTAAAGTGAATTAAAATTAGCTAATTAAAGGCCCAAAAAGCATGTTTTTAACTCTTAAGCACAAATTTGGGAGAATTACAAAAGCATCATATTTCATTGAATAAATGTGGGATAAGTTGATAAAATCTCCTAAATTAAGCATATGGTAAACCACAAAATTAGGGTTTATCAAAATTCTTTAGCGACAAAAATCCTCCGTCATGTTTTTGGCGCCGTTGCTGGGGAATTGCAAATGTGTGCCTTATTATTGGTTATTGTGAATATTGTGAATATGTTTGCCTTTTATTTCTTTGTTAGTTGTTGCTAGTTTTAGGAGTTTAATTTCATTATTTCTTGTTAGTTTTTGCTTTTATTTTCTCTTGTTACTATGAATTCTCACCTCTTTGGCTATGAGTTTGGTTACAATAGTATTGTAGGGAATGGAAGCTTCAATGAGGACATGCATCAAGGATGGAACAATCAAAGGTGGGAGGAGCCTCAAGCTTATGGACAACTTTCATGGCAACAACCCTCTCCAATGTACTATGAGAAAGAGCCATTCCAAGATGCATACCAATGAGACTGCTATGGTGGACCTCCTTGTAACTACCAACAACCACCATCATATGCCTATGAACCTTCTCCACAATATGGCCCTCAAGCATACTCGCAAGCCCCACACCACCAAACATTTTCATATGACCCTAATCCATATCCGCCATACCAACCACCATATGAACCATATGAGCCATACCTAGAACCACCCACATTCCAACACAATTACTCCCAAGAACCACCATTCTCACATATACCACCTCAATATACCCCATCTCCATACCCTTATCAAGATAAACCACCTTCCTATCATGAATCCTTTCTCCCAACCAATGAACCCTCCTATCCACCCCAAGCCCCAATAGATGATTCTCTCGCTTCACTACTTCATGAGCAACATGAAACTCAAAGGAAGACACTAGAATTCGTGGCTGCCTTGACCGAGGTAGTAAATAATTTAGAAACCCTACGCTTCGACACTCAAAGTACCCCCATGGCCACATGTGGAGAATCTAATGGGGAGCGTAGCATAAAGGAGAGATTAGAAACTCTGGTGAAAAATGAAGAATGTGATTTTTTACTAAAACAATTGGAGGAAGCCATAGTTGTTGAAGAGGAAGAAGTGGTTGAAGACTTAGGAGATGTTGAGAGTTCATAGGAACCTCAAGTCATAGAGTCTCCTTCAAAGAAGTTTGAATTTGATGTTGAGGAAGGTATACAATTGAATCCTTCCCCATTGGACTTGAAAAAGAGGTTAAGGAAGAAGGTGAACAACTTCCAAGGCATGTTCCCTATGAAGAAGTGGATGGAATAGATCAAGAGGCAAGTTCCGTTGGTGATGATGATCATGAATCAAGTCCTCCTAGCGATGAATTTGCATCTGCAAATGAACTCCTTGAGTTTGAAGAACCTTCTCCGATTGAGTTGGAGAATGATGTGGAGGTGGAAGTCATTCGAAAAGGATGGATGGGCGTTGAATATGCTTTGTCAAAAAATTATCTCTCTTAGCTTTATTGTCCCACATGAGTATGGTATGGTTGAAACGGATGGTCAACTTAGGAGGCTTTGTGGAATGAAGGGTAAGAGAAGGACGTTTAGTGGTTGGCATTGCAAATCAAGGCTCATCAAGGTTGAGATTTCAAGAACTAGATGCAAGGATTGGTTTAGTGCTTATTTGAATGGGTTTAAGAGGAGAGTTTGGTACTTCATTGAGAATTTGGCTTGCTTACCACCCGGATGGGATTTTTATGAACAACTTGAAGACAGGTGTAGAGACAAGATTTGGGATCCCAGCATACAAGAGGATCAACTTTGGGAGCTCAAAGCTTGTGAAGAACTTCATCAAGGCTTGGTGAATTTATTTGGAAATGTTGGAGCTTATTAAAAGTCCAAGCATTGGTGGAAGTTTCAAGATGAGTTCAAGCACAAGCCACCATGATAAGAAGCTCACCAAATGTCCAACTTAAGGACTTTAACTAAAAGTGCTAGGTGGGAGACACCTCACCGTGGTAAATTCTTCCTATTTTCTCTTTTGTTTATATTGATAATAAATTGAATTTTAATTTTTAGTTAGGTTTATTTAGTTTAAGTTATGGTTTAACTTTTTTAGTAATATTTGGTACTACTTTGGTAGTGTTCCGAGAGTTACCTGAAACAAGGAGGTCGATATCGGATGAGATCTTCTGGTCTGGCCAAGGCTGCCGTGTCCGACTTGTTGGAGCTTGAGATGCGGCTGGTCCTCGATCACTGGAGGGGGGAGGCACCTGCAAGAGACTCCGATGCTTACGTCAGTACGGGCTTTAGGCAGGTTTTTTAGTAGAATTGGAGTATGAGTTATACCTGGGTGCTCTAGTGTATTTATAGTAGTGTTTTTATAATCTTCCTTTGAGATAAGTATCTTATCTTATCTTTTGGGGAGAAGATCTTTATCTTTTACCCAACCGCCCTCTGGTCGGCGGTGGTTCCTTCACTCTGGGCCTTCTTGGGCCTCTGAGACGTTTGTTCGAGCTCTTTGCAAAGAGGTCGGTGATTGGCCAAACTTTTATGAGGTCGGTCCCTTCGTTCTTATCCAACCCGACCTTATAGCTCGGTCCGATGTATAAACAGTGCCCCTGCTCAAGTTTCGATCTTCCCATGAGGTCGTGCTTCCAGGCTTCGATCTTTGGGGAAGTCGTGCTCGAGCATTGATCTAGTTGGTTTTTGAGTAACTCCTCCTCGTGCGAGTATGGCATTGCTTCTGTTTTAATGTGAAGCATTTTTAAAGGCGTGCTTTTGGAGTGCGTTTAACTTTCTTGGGAACGTGCGAGTGCTTTAAAAGCCCATTGATTAGGTTTTTTATTGCTCTTTACCGTTTTGTTTCCCTCTTTAACTTTGTTTTGAAATCAAAGAAAAAAGGTTTTTTACTTTCTCAGCCTTTTTCTTTCCTCTGCTTCCTTGATTTTTGCTTCTTCGCAAAGATTTCCGTTCATTTGGTCCTTTCGATTTTTGCCCCAGGCTTCCCTTTTTCTTTCGAATGGTGCTTGTGGATTGCTAGTGCTCTCACTGCTCACCTGTCGTTTCTGTTCTTCCCCTTTCTGCAGGTTGGTCCTTCTATTTCATACCTCTTTGTATTACTCGACTATTCTGATTGGCTTCTGATGATTGTTGCATGTTATGTTTCTTTGAAATCTTTGTATTTTTGTTGCTTCATTTTTACGGAATTGTCGATACTTTGGTTAACCTTTTGCATTTTTTCTTTGGGTTTTGGTGATGGGACTAGGGTTTTGTTTTTGATTCCTTATGTTCCACCTTTGTTGTATCTGTGCTGTTGCCTCCAAAGGACGTTCCTGGGTGTTGGTGATAATCTTCTTGTTTCTTGCAAACCCTGGGACGCCCTTTTGTTTGCTATGTACTTACTTCACTATTTCGTCCTGGTTTTGATCTTGTCCGAGTTGTTTGGTAGTGACACTTCTTATTTTCTTGCTGTAGGTGTAGTGTTCTATGTCTTCACATAGAAATATTATTGAGATGTCTACAAACGTCCTCTTTGGTATGACTGACTGGTTAGATTCTATAGTGTTGAAGTGTGTTACTGTGGCCGATCTGGAGTATTGTGAAAAACTTAGAGATTTCATAGAATCTGTAGTAGTAGAGATGATGAAAAGAACTATGAGCTGGTGTCACCCGATCCTGAAGAGAGAGTTAGTTTTCCTCCCCTAGGTCGAGCAGAGCGTCCCTTTTTCTATGCTTTTGACTACTTCTTTTCCCAACTTAGTATAACCCTTCCTTTTACTGATTTTGAAAATGAAGTTTTATGGAACTGTAATGTAGCCCATCACAGCTTCATCCAAACTCTGGGGCTTTTATAAAGATTTTCCAGCTGTTATGCCAAGAGCTGGGCATCCGACCTACCCTATCTCTTTTTCTCTTCTTGTTTGTGCTAACAAAACCTGGGGTTACCAAGAAGAAAGCTTCTTGGATCTCCTTTCGAGCTATCCAGGGTAGAAAAGTCTTTTCTATGTTTGATGACTCCTTTCAAGACTTTAAAAAAGATTATTTTGAAGTCCGAGCTATTGAGGGTGTTCATCCCTTCTTCTTGGACGAAAATGATGAGCCGGCCTTTCCTTTATGGTGGCAGAAAGATCCCGTAGTTCTTAGGTATCCCTGGGAGAGTTTAGATGAGGTAGAGCAGACTTTCGTAGGTGTTTTAGAGGAGCATTGGGGGGAGCCTCCTCACCTAGACACTAAAAAGTTCTTAGGGGATCCCGCTCTTCTCCGTTCTGAGCTAGGTAGTGTCCGACCTTATCTTTCATATTAGTTTTTTTTTATTGATTGTGATCTTGTCATTATCTACTGTATGACTATTTTGTTGGCTTTTTTTCAGAGATGGTGTCTTCTTCCGATTCAATGAAAATGTTTCGCAAAGCAAAGAAGGCAGTGGCTGCCCAGAACTTGTCAAAGAACACTTCAGGGGAGGGTTCTTCGGAGTAGTTGCCTCCAAAGAAACCAGCAATTGATTCTCAGGGGCCGAGGAAAATTATCCTGACCCCGCGAGTTCAGCCGGCCTCTTCTGAACCGCCTCAGTCGACCTCGGGTACTGCCTCCTCCCCTACTGCTGCTGGTACCCCTCCCAAAAGGCAAAAGCTTGGTGGGACTTATAATCTAAACGACAAAGAGTTTGATGGTGTGGCCTTTGCCACCGAGTTGATTGCTCCTCATGGTAAAATTCCTCTGGACGATGTCTCCATCCTGCATCATCTTGATTTTATATCAAGCAACAGTATTTGGATGGCCAATCTTAGTGCAACCTTATCTCGGGTTGTCCAAGAGTCCCCTGTCTATTCCGTGGGTTACCTAAAACTGAAGGTCAATCTCGGATGAGATCTTTGGGTGTGATCGGAGCTGTTGGGTCCGACTTGCTAAATCTTGAGATACTACTGATCCTTGGCCACCAGAGGGTGGGGGTACCTGCAAGAGACTCCGATGCTTAAGTTAGCACGGGCTTTAAGCAGGTTTTTTATGTAGAATCAGAGTGTGAATTATACCTGGGTACTCCAGTGTATTTATAGTGGTGTTGAGTGACCTCCCTTGAGATAAGTTTGTTATCTTATCTTATCTTTTTGTGGATGAGATCACCTATCTTTTAGCCAGCCACCTTCAGATGGGCTGTGATCTTCTGTTCTGGGCCCGTTAGGCCTCAATAGTGATTTAGCCGAGCTCTTTATGAAGAGGTCAGAGACGAAACAAACTTAGAATAGGTCGGTCATTTTCATCACTGTCCAACCCGGACCTTATAGCTTGGTCCAGGGTATGAACAGTGCCCCTGCTTGAGCTTCGATCTTCCTCATGAGGTCGTGCTTCTAGGCTTCGATCCCTTTAAGGAAGTCGTGTTCAAGCATCTATCCAGTCTGCTCCTTCTCTTGTAGGTTTCGCGTTTGCTAAATGCCTCTTTAAAGATACGGAGCATTTTTGCCTTTTTGCTCCTTTATTGTTGTGCTCGTTTCTCGAGAGGTTTGTTTCCTTGGGAGTATATAAGCACCTTTAAAGCCTATTAATTGGCTCTTTACCCCTTTGGCCATTTCTTCTTCCCTCTTTTATTTGAATTTATCACTCCTTGCTTGTTCTTCGTCTTCGCTTTTCTCTCGAAAAAGAATTTCCTTTCTTTGATTCTTGCTTTTTGATTTTTGTCTCAAGTGTCCTACTTTCTTTGACCTTTCGAAGCGCTTGTTGGTGTAGATCGTTCGTGTCTCTGCTGCGCCTTCATCGCGATCACTCCCTCTTCATTGCAGGTTGGTTTTTTTCCTTCTTCTGTGTTTTAATAGTCATATTTATATGTGCTCGATTGTTGCATGCTTATCTTTTCGCACAAAGTTTCGATCTTTATTGGGTTTTTTTTGAAAAAGTTTGAACCTGCATGTCCTCATCTTGATCATAAGTTGCCTTCTTTTTGTTTTGCTATCTTTGTGAAGAAGTGTTGCTGTCTGGATTTCTGTTTGCCTCTTTGTAGTTTCTTTTGCTTGAGTGGGCTAGGGCGAGTATTTTTGCGTCATTTCTTTTTCTGCATCCTGCTCTGTTGCCTCCAAAGGGTGCCCCTAGGATTTGATGTTGGTGAGCCCTGGGGAGCCCTTTGTTTACCATACCTGTTGCTTGTCGGTTACTTCTCCCCCTTTCTTGTTTCTGTCTGAGTTGTTTTGGTAGTGCTTGTTATTTTCCTTTGCTGTAGGTGTAGTTTGCTGTATGTCTGCTCATAAAAATATTATCGAGATGTCCACCAAGGTTCCTGCTGGTATGGCTGATTGGTTAGATTCGATATTTCTAATGTGTGTGACTGTGGCCGATCCCGAGTACTGTGAGAAGCTTAGGAGGTTCCATAGTGTTCATACCATGGGTCGAGCTATGTGAAGCCGGGCTGGATGAAGACAAAAATGACCGACCTCTTATAAAGGTTGGTCGACAATGACCTCTGCCCAAAGAGCTTGGCCAAGTTGCTATAAGGCCCCAAGTAGGCCCAAAACAGAAGATCACAATCCACCTAAAGGCGGCTGGCCTAAAGATAAGGGGACGTGCCCACAAAAGATAAGATAAGATAACAAACTTATCTCAAAGGAGGTCATCCCAGACTACTATAAATACACTGGAGCACCCAGGTATAACTCATACTCTGATTTTACATAAAAACCTTCCTAAAGCACGTGCTAACTGAAGCATCGGAGTCTCTTGCAGGTACCACCACCATCCGGTGATCAAGGATCAGCAGCACCACCAGATCCAACAAGTCGGACACAACAGCTTCGGCCACCACAACAGATCTCCTCTGAGATCGGCCTTCAGTTTTAGGTAACCCTTGGAACACATAGGGTGGGTAGTAATAGGGAGGACGAGAAGAATTACGAGTTGGTGTCTCTTGATCCTGAGGAGAGGGTTAGTTTCCCTCCCTTAACTCAGGGAAAACGTCCTTTCTTCTATGTCTACGACTATTTCTTTAGCCAGCTAGGTATTACCCTTCCTTTTACTGCTTTCGAGACCGACCTCTTGTGGACCTGTAATGTGGCCCCTTCTCAGCTTCATCCGAATTCTTGGGATTTTATAAAGATTTTTCAGCTGTTGTGTCAAGAACTGGGTGTCCGACCTACCATATCCCTTTTTCTTTACCTTTTTGTGTTGACAAAACCTATGGTGGCCAAGAAGAAAGCTTCTTGGATTTCCTTCTGAGCTACCCAAGGGAAGAAAGTATTTTCGATGTTTGATGAGTCCTTTCAGGATTTTAAGAACTACTACTTCAAGGTCCGAGCTGTTGAGGATGCTCGCCCTTTCTTTTTGGATGAGAATGATGAGCCCACCTTCCCTTTATGGTGGCAAAAAGATACAGTGGTAGTCAAGTATCCTTGGGAGAGTTTAAGTGAAGTAGAACAAGCTTTTGTGGGTGTTTTAGAGTAGCATTAGGGGGAGCCTCCTTATTTGGATACCAAGAAGTTTCTAGGAGATCCTTCCCTTCTTCGTACTGAACTAGGTAGTGTCCGACCTCTTTCTTCATAGAAGTGGTTACCTTTTGCTATTCGTGGTTTTTGTCTTTTGAATTCTTCTGTGTAAGTATTTTCCTGGCTTCCTTTTTAGAAATGGTAAAATCTTCGAACTCTATAAAGTCTTTTCGGAAGGCCAAGAAGTCGATGGCTGATAAATCACTATTTTATGGTTTATAATGTGTTTAATTGTGTGGTTTTATCATGATCTTTACCCACTTATTCATATGATTAGCATGCATTTATATTTCCTTCCTAAAATTATTACATGATTGAAAACTTGCTTCCTAGAGACTTTTAATTATGCATTTTAATTCTCCTTTATTCCATTCGATGCCGTGATCTGTGTGTTAAGTGTTTCAGGCTTTGTAGGGCATGAATGAGTTGGAGATTGGAAAGGAAGCTTGCAAAAATGGAAGGAACACAAGAAATTAAGGAGATGACCAGCGAGAAGTGACGCGGTCGCATGGCTCACGCAACTGCGCGGAAGAGAGGAAATCGCAGTGACGCGGTCTCATGGCTCACGCGACCGCATGGATTGGAATAGCACAAGTGACGCGGAGGCATGGATGACGCGCCCGCGTGGCAAAGCAAAACGCCGCATGACGCGTCCGCATGAATGACGCGATCGCGTGACATGCGCGATCTGCAGAATTCACTGGAGGTGATTTTGGGCCCTGTTTTGACCCAGTTTTTGGCCCGGAAAAGCAGACCAAAGCCAGAGGACATGCTGAAACCAAAGACAACATTCATTCTACACAATTTTTAGTTTTTAGATCTAGTTTTACTCCTCCAATAGGTTTTCTCTCTACACATTCATAGTTCTTAGGATTTTTATTTCGATTGCTCTTTGCATTGGGATATTGAGAAGAGTTATTACCTCATCAAGACTTCGTCATTCTAGTTCGTTTTCTTTACTTGGCTTTACTCTTCCATGTCCTTCAATTTACTCAATTTTACTATTGGATTATTTTAGAATTTATTAATACAAGAGTTACTTTTATTTTTAATTGATTCTTTTGAGTTTTATTTATCATGTCTTTCTTTAATTCCCTTTCCTATGTTATGAGCTCTACATTCACAATGAGCGAGTAGTTCCCTGACTTGATGGGGAGTTTATTGAAAGGAACCCTTGAGTTGGAATGTTCAAAGGAGAAATTGTAATTGGGTTTATTGTTGGATGGCTCTCTAGTCACTAACGCCAGTCCTTCCAAGTAAGCGGATTGGGACCTGTGAGTAGAAATATCATTCCAACTTGTTTGACTTTCCCTTATTTGGTAAGGGATAACTAAACAGAACGACCTTCAATTATCAATTAATCTTGAGAGTACTGCAACAAGAATAGGGCTTCCAACTAATCTACTCCCAGTCAAGGCTTTTATTTAAATTACTTAATTTCCCTAATTTAATTTCCTGTTTATTCAACTCAAACTCTTTTTGAAAATATATGATTAATAAAATAGCACACCTTTCTGCAACTCGTTGGGAGACGACCTGGGATTCATACTCCCAGTATTTTAATTTTAATTTTTGTGACAACCCTTCTAAATTGATAAGCGGATTTCAGGTTGGTTAAGAACTATACTTGCAACACACAACTTATATCAATTCTTAATTAGCCAATTTCCGCCACGTCAATTTTTGGCGCCGTTGCCGGGGAGTTTCAATAGAGTGCTAAAGTTATTAATTGGATTTTATTTATTTGCATTTTATTTTATCTTGCTACCATGAGCTGCTTGTTTCTTTCGTTAGATGACGCGTTCACTTCCTGATCCAAGCTTGCTAGTATTCGATCCTGAGATTGAAAGAACTATTTCACGAATAAGGCAAGCTTGGCGTCGGTTAGTCCTCTCTGAGGGCAGATCTGAAAGGTCACTTGAGAAAGAAACCCAAACTAACATGGCAGCAGCTAGGAGAGTTACTATCCAGGAAGCTAGAGCCCCTGATTTTACAATGCAACCATTTCAAGCGCATCACCCAGCGGTGGCTACAGACTTTGAAATAAAGACCGCACTGCTCAATTTGATGCCCAAGTTTCATGGCTTGCCTGCTCAAGAACCTATCAAGCACCTGAGGGATTTTCAAGCAGCCTGTTCTACTGTCAGGCGTGATAGTGCAGATGAAACTTCAATTTTGCTGAAAGCTTTCCCATTTTCTCTCAAGGGGAAGGCAAGAAAGTGGTACTACACTCAACCAGCAGCAACTGTATCCAACTGGGATACACTGAGAAGAGAATTCTTGGAAAGACATTTCCATGATTGTTTAGGATGAATCTGAGACTCTCTATGAATACTGGGAGCGCTTCAATAATCTTCTGGAAGCATGCCCCTACCATATGATTGATAAGATAGTGTTACTCGGTTATGTCACACAGGGCATGAGGCCCCAAGATAAGACCACATTGGAAAGTGCTAGCAATGGGTCTATGAAAAAGTACAAGACCACTGACGAGGCATGGCAATTGATCAGCAACTTAGCTGAATCTACTCGGAATCACAGGCAGAAACAAGGCCGTTCAAAAGCCATTGCAGAAGTATCCTCTAGCAGAGAGACTGCTGCTCTGACTTAGAGTATCTGTGAAATGACCAACTTGCTGAAGCAGATGCAATTGAATCAACAACAAGTTCAGCAAGCTCAACCTTCTCCACCACAGCAAAACCAATAGTTAGTCCCACAGAGAGTTTACGGAATCTGTGCTGATTATAGCCACTATACTGATGAATGTCCGCAGCTCCAGCATGAAGACAACACCGTGGCAGCCACTCATAACTTCTATGACCGCCCCAACCAAGGGTACAATCAATGTGGCAATTACAACCATGGATGGCAGGACAATTCTAACCAGAATTAGAGGGACAACAACAACAGAGGAGGCAGAGACAATCAGGGAAATCAGAGGTGGAATAATAACAAAAACAGGCAGCAGAACCAGAACCAGCCTTACAGAGCGCCTCACCTAAGACAATCCCAAGGACCACAGAATACCCAACAGCAGACCTCTCATTACTTATCCTTCCTCATCTTCTAATGATGATTTACTACAATCCATTGATCGGAGACAACAGACCATGGAAAATAACATTAATGCCACTCTAAATGGTCTGAATGCTACTCTGCAAGCTCTTGTCTCACAGATTGGATCAATGAATAACTCCAATAACCAGTCTTTGAGCTCCAGTGGAATCCCCTATCAACCATTACCCAATCCCAAGGGTGGCATTAATGCCATCACCCTGAGGTCCGGAACCACACTGCAGGAGAGGAATCAGGAGGAGCCAAGCCTACCAGAACACGCCTCAGCTGAAGAGGTAGTGGAAATAGAAGATGTTGAAGAGGAAGACGACATACAGGACATAGCTGAAAAAGAAGAAGTTCAACCACAGAAGGAAGCACCACAGGGCGCAGATACTGCAGAAGACACCACTCCTATCCCATTTCCACAACTTGCAAGGAAGCCCAGGAAGCAGCTGGAACCTGATCCTAAAATGGTAGAGATATTCAAAAAGGTTGAGATAACTGTTCCTTCTTTTGATGTTATTCAACAGGTACCTAAATATGCAAAGTTTCTAAAAGATTTATGTATACATAAAGACAAAATTAATGAATTAGAAACTATTCCTTTAGGTAGTTCTATATCTGCTTTAATGGGAGGTTTACCTGAAAAGTGTAGTGACCCAGGTCCTTGTATAGTTAATTGAACTATTGGTGGTGTGATAATTTCTGACTGCATGTATGATTTAGGAGCATGTGTAAGTATAATGCCTTTGTCTATATATGATATTTTGAGGCTCCCTCCTTTAAAAAGGTCGGAAGCTCGTTTTGTGTTAGCATATAAGAGCATTATTACAGTGGTTGGAGTTGCTGAAGATGTATTAGTGGGCATTAAGGGACTCACATTCCCCACTGATTTTTATATTCTGGAGATGCCCCAAAATGACTCAGAGAAGCCATCATCAATCCTACTTGGAAGACCTTTCCTGAAGACATCAAAGTTCAAATTGGATGCTTTTTCAGGAACATACTCTTTTGAAATAGATGGCCGATTAGTTAGTTTCAACCTGAATGGAGTTATGAAGCACCCTCCAGAAGATCATTCTATCTTCCAGTGTGACATCATAGATGAAACTGTAGCTAAAGTTTACCAGGAGAAATTAGAGGAGACGCACACATGACAAGGTCCATGTGTGGGGACATTCTCAGAGGACAATGACAGTGCTTTACCATTGTTACCAGCTCCAGACAACCCAGAGCCTGACCATGATCAGAAGTTAGACTTGAAACCCCTTCCTCCACACCTCAAATATGCTTACCTTGAGGACAAGCAAAAGTGTCCAGTTATCATTGCAAGGGAACTCACTTCACAACAAGAAGAGCAGTTACTAAGTGTGCTGAGGAGGCACAAGAAGGCAATTGGGTAGAATTTGGCAGATATAGTAGGCATCAACCCTCAAGTATGTGAGCACAGAATATTTTTAGACGAGGGAGCAAGGCCTGTTCGTCAACCCCAGAGAAGACTGAACCCCACTATCTTAGAGGTTGTCAAAAAGGAAGTGACCAGACTACTGGAGGCAGATATCATCTATCCCATCTCAGACAGTGAATGGGTAAGCCCAGTACAAGTAGTACCAAAGAAGTCTGGAGTCACTACAGTGAAGAATGAGCATGGAGAACTCATAGCAACCAGAGTACAGAACGCTTGGAGGGTCTGCATTGACTACAGACGCCTCAACCAAGCAACCCGTAAAGATCACTATCCTCTTCCATTCATTGATCAAATGCTGGATCGCCTGTCAGGTAAATCACATTATTGTTTTCTAGATGGTTACACGGGTTATTTCCAGATTCATATAGCTCCTGAGGATCAAGAAAAGACTACTTTTACATGTCCTTTTGGGACTTATGCTTTCAAGAGAATGCCTTTGGCTTGTGCAATGCACCAGCTACTTTTCAAAGGTGCATGATGAGTCTTTTCTTTGATCTTATTGAGGACTGTATGGAAGTTTTTATGGATGATTTTAGTGTTTATGGCGATTCCTTTAGCCTTTGCTTAGATGGATTATCTAGAGTAATAGATAGATGTGTCAGTACAAACCTCGTATTAAATTTTGAAAAATGTCACTTTATAGTTAAACAAGGGATTGTACTAGGACATGTTGTGTCTAATACTGGTATTTCTGTAGATCCAGCAAAGGTGGATGTTATTTCTAGTTTACCTTACCCCTCTTCTGTGAGGAAAGTCCGCTCGTTCCTTGGCCATGCAGGTTTTTACAGGAGATTTATTAAGGACTTCAGTAAGGTAGCACTTCCCTTATCTAGACTACTGCAGAAGGATATTGAGTTCGAGTTCAGTGAAGATTGCAAACAAGCGTTTGATAAGCTGAAAACTGCCCTGACTCAAGCTCTAATTGTGACAGGACCAGACTAGAGCCAGCCAATCGAAATAATGTGCGACGCTTCCAACCATACAGTAGGAGCAGCATTGGCTCAGCGTGAAGGTAAGGATCCTTTTGTTATTGCTTATGCGTCTAAAACTCTAGATGCAGCACAATCCAATTACACTACTACTGAGAAAGAGCTTCTTGCTATTGTTTTTGCTCTGGATAAATTCCGAGCCTATTTACTTGGTACGAATATAGTATTGTACTCAGACCACGCAGCTCTAAAGTATCTATTAGCTAAAAAGGAGTCCAAACCAAGGCTTATACGTTGGATACTGCTATTACAAGAATTTGATTTAGAAATTAAGGATAGGAGTGGTAACCAGAATTTAGTGGCAGACCACTTGAGTCGCCTTGAGCACATTTCAGATGACCCCACTCCTATAGCTGATAATTTCCCATTTGATAACCTGCAAGCAGTATCTGAGGTAGTCCCTTGGTATGCACCTGTAGCTAATTATCTAGTTAGCCGTACTTTTCCTCCAAACTTTTCTAAGCATCAAAGAGACAAGCTGAAAAGCGAGTCTAAATATTATATATGGGGTGACCCATATTTATGGAGATGTGGCGCTGATCAGGTAATTAGACGGTGTGTGCCTCAATCAGAATTCCAGTCCATCTTAGAGGCCTGTCACTCATCTGAGAGTGGAGGACATTTTGGCCCTCAAAGAACAGCTAAAAAAACTTAGACTGTGGATTCTGGTGGCCTACACTTTTTAGAGACATTGCTGAATTTTGTAGATCTTGTTTCCCATGCCAAATATTTGGTAATATATCCAGGAGGGATGAAATTCCTCAACAAATTATGCTTTTCTGTGAAATTTTTGACGTTTGGGGCATTGACTTCATGGGTCCATTTCCAAATTCTAATGGTTACTTTTATATATTGTTAGCTATGGATTATGTTTCCAAATGGGTGGAAGCAATTCCTACCCGTACTGATGATGCTAACACTGTTGTTTCCTTTGTGAGAAACCACATTATTTGTCGCTTTGGATCACCACGAGCAATCGTGAGCGATCAAGGCACCCATTTTTGTAACAGGAGACTAACAGGATTAATGAAGAAGCATGGAATAATTCATAAGGTTGCAAAAGCCTACCATCCTTAGACTAATGGGCAAGCCGAGGTGTCAAACAGAGAGATAAAGCGTATCTTGCAGAAGATAGTCAAACCTCATAGAAGAGATTGGAGCACCAGGCTACAAGATGCACTTTGGGCGTACAGAACTGCATACAAGACACCCATTGGGATGAGTCCTTTCCATTTAATCTATGGAAAAGCTTGTCATCTCCCTGTTGAAGTTGAGCACAAAGCCTTTTGGCCAGTAAAGGAGTGCAACATGGGAATTGAGGAAGCCGGAGCTAAAAGAAAATTGCAACTGCAAGAATTGGAAAGCCTTCGCCTATAAGCTTATGAGAATTCAAGACTATACAAGGAGAAGATGAAGGCTGTACATGATCAGCACATTAAGAGAAAAGAGTTCCAACCTGGGGACTTAGTCCTCCTTTACAAATCTCGACTGAGACTCATGCCAGGTAAGTTGAGATCAAGATGGGATGGTCCATACAGAGTAGAGAAGGCCGAACCGTACGGAGTTTATCACCTAAGCCATCCTTCAAGCTCTGAACTTATCAAAGTTAATGGACATCGTTTAAAGCTGTACCATGGAGAGAGGATGCAGAAAAACAAGGAGCTCGAGATCTTCCTCTTGGAAGATCCTCACATAGCCGAAGATTGAGCTAATGGAGCGTCCAACTTACGGACGTTAAAGCAAAGTGCTAGGTGGGAGACAACCCACCATGGTATGATCGTTCTTTTCTTTATTTTTAGTTTTTTCTATTTAATAACTCTTCTCTTTATTAGTACATTTCGTGCATTTGCATTTACATTCTTTTATTTTTAATTTTAATTGAAAAAAAAGGGGGTTACGCGACGCGACCGCATCATTGACGCGTCCGCGTCGCAAGGAGATGGGAGAAAATAAAAAAAACAAACAGAGAGTCACGCAGGAGCGTGGCGAGAGGCATGCCAATGGCACAAATTGCCCCACATGACCGCGTCGCCGACGCGCCCGGGTCACATGGGAACATTGGCCTCCCACGCGACCGCGTAACCCATGCGGCCGCATGCCCTAGAATTCGACGTCAAAAGGGTGCACGACCGAAAGTTGTGCTAGAGTGGTGCTGGATTGGTGCTGAACACACAATCCTTCCTACGCGGCCGCGTGACCGACGCGACCGCGTCTTATCCTTCTAATGGCCACTCACGCGATCGCATGCCCACGCGCTCGCGTCACCCAATATTTGGCAATTAATGATTTTGAACAGAGAGTTGTGCGAGTGCGAGGCTACCCTCGTGCCAGTGGCATAAAACGGGTCACGCAACCGCGTGACTGACGTTGGGATTTTTACCAGTAAAGCGATTCATAGAAACAGTCGCGTTGTAGATATAGTCTCTAAACCAACAAAAATTCCTTCGTACAAATGTTTTGGGTGTCACAAGTAACAAACCCCTTTAGAAATTGTTAACCGAGTATTCAAACCTCGGGTCGTCTTCTCAAGGAACTGCGAGGAAGTATGTTCTTATTATTGGCTATAAAGGTTGTAATCGGAGTTTAGAAGATGAGAAGCAAGTAATTTAAATGACAAGTAAAGTAAATGGCAATTAAAATAAATAAATACTGTAAAGCAGACTTTTGGTAAGGTAAAAGAAGTTGGAGGTCCAACGTAGTTATTTCTCTCAACTATAATGAAAGTTGAATCTAAACTCCACTTGGTCAACCTTTACTAGCGCAAAGGAAAGTCAAGGGACTAATTAAATTGACCTTTGAATCCTATTTATTTCCTAAGAAAAGGTTGGGATTACTTAAGTTCAGCTCAATTAGCAAGATAACGATTATCAATTATGTTGCGTTTAATAACTGTTGATTTACTAAATTCTTAACCAGAACCAAAAGGGGAAAAAAAAGTAAAATTGCTGGAATAATAAAAATATCCTTAGATGGGAAGCAATGGTAACTTAAATCATAGAGAACAATCATAAACTGAAAATACCTCAAATATTATTAATTCGGATAACAATCTATAACATGGATGAGATTCATAAATTCACTGATTAATTCAAGTGCTGGAATAAATAAAAGTAAAAGGAAGCTAAAACAAAGGAACGAAAACCTGGATTGAGAGTCACTCTTAAAACAAGAAGAAATCCTAAATCCTAATCCTAAAAGAGAGAGGGGAGAAGATCTCCCTCTCAACTAAATCTAAATCATTGAAAAATAAAATACGCGAGCTCTCTTTGAATGGGTGCATTCCCAAACTTTATAACCTCTGGTCTATGCTGTCTGTACTTGGATCTGGGCCAAAAAGGGCTTCAGAATTTGCTGGGGGCGTATTCTGTAAATTCTGATACGTGGCCTCTGTCACGCGTCCGCGTGGGTCACGCGGTCGCGTCATTCGGAGCTTTTACTTGCCACGCGGTCGCATCAGTCATGCGACCGCGTCATATGCGTTCTGCTTATGTCGCGCGGTCGCGTCAGTCATGCGGCCGCGTCGCTGCATCTTCGCTTCTGGCACGCGATCGCGTCCTCCATGCGATCGCGTGAATACCAATTTCCTTAAAGCTCCATTTTGCTTTCTCCTTTCATTTTAGTATGTTTCCTTTTCCATCCTTTAAGTCATTCTGCCTTAGAAAATCTGAAACTACTCAACACACTAATCACGGCATCGAATGGAAATAAAGGTAATTAAATTAATTAATTTTAAAGCTTAGGAAACATGTTTTTCATTTACATCACATAATAAGGAAGGGAAAGTAAAACCATGCGATTAATGTGAATAAGTAGGTGAAGGATTGTATAAATCACTCAAATTAAGCACAAAAGAACTCATGAAATATGGGTTTATCAACCTCCCCACACTTAAACACTAGCATGTCCTCATGCTAAATCCAAGGTAAATAATTAAGGTTAAAGTGATGGAATGTCATGCAATGCAACCTAATTTAAATGCAACTACCTAAATGAATGATGCATCATGCAACTCTAATTTATTCACTCATATATAAAGCTTACATGTAGCCAAGTTAATTCACATTCTCAAGGAGTCATGTATATATATATATATATAGCCAACCCTTAAATAATAAAGCATTTTAGCAAATGAGATGGGGAAGAAAACATTGTACAAACTTGCAAAACAATTAGTAAATTTAAGCACAGATATATGTTGATGAGTTATTGAACCCTCACTGAATTTTGTGTTTACTCTCTAGTCACTCAGTGTTTATTGGGTTTATTCACTCTATTTTTCTTTTTATTCTTACTTTCTATAGCTTTGTTCTTCATCTAACCAATCAACAATTATAGAATATAGTCATACCAAAAAGTCATGAGGTCTTTAATTGAGGTTGTAATGTGGTCAAGGTAAAGGTAAGGATTTATGTATAGGGTCAAGTGAGCTAATAAGTGAATCCTTAATTAGACTAAGATCTCACCTAACATACATATTTAGTAAAACAAAAATCTTTTTACCTATTTTCCCATATTATCCCACTTATTGTTACATGCTCATGTTTCACTTTTTTATTTTTTTCTTTTCCATGTGCATTGCTTTTATTTTGCATTGGGGAATTTCTTTTGTATCCCCTTTTATTAAATAAATTTTTTTTTCAAGGCACATGGCAATTAAATCACTTTGATTTTCTCATGAGCATGCTTCCCAAATTTATTTTATTTCTTTTAACTTCTCTACCTTTTTGGTTCTATCATCCATGTTCCCAAAAGGTTTCCCACATTTAACTGTATTCATAATTTTCTATCTTAAGCTAACCAAGGATTCACTTGGGATTTTCTTTTGTTTTTCTGCTTAAGGCTAGTAATTTGGCTAAATAGAATAAAGGGGTTTTAAAAGGCTCAAGGGGGCTAACAAGGGTGATGTAAAAGGTAGGCTAATTTGGGGTAAGTGAGCTAAAATCAAATGATGGCCTTAATCATTCTCTTGGTATGTATCTACATTCTATATTCTATAATTGGACATATAGATTAAAGCAAAGGAAAGAACATCAGAATAAAAAGAAATGAAACACACAAAAATGAAATTATGGTTTGAATGCAACCATACAATTAAGCTCAAGACTCACAGGCTGTGTGTTCTCTAACTCAAGCATCATATATCATTTATATATTGTATGCAAGTTTAGTTAAAAATTTCCATTATTCTCATAAAAAAAATTATTTAGGGTAGCTTTTAAAGTTTTAATGTTCCTCCTTGATGAAATGTTGTCAGCTTAACTACATCATGTAATGCTATATACAAGGTTTATGGATTTAAATCTGATATGTTCAATTTTCTAGCTTACTTCCTTTTTATATTTTTCTATTTAAACTATACTATCTTATGCTAAAAAGGGTAAGCTATACTAATTAATCCACTAATAAATCAGAATTAGAAACTAAACTAAATAACTAAAATAAACTAAATGGCTAAAATATGAACTAAAGATGCAAAATACAGAAAATAGAGTAAAAATACATAAAAGCAGTGTATAAGTACTAAGAAAATAATAGTAAAAAGAAAAATACAGAAAAATATCCAAAATAAAAGAAAAAAGATGTAGTGGTTCACCAAAATAAACGCCAGAGATGGCGACCTCCCCACACTTAAAAGGAAGCATCGTCCCCGATGCTCAATCAAGCCGGGTGTGAAGGAGTGTCATCACTGGGAGGGATGGTAGCTGGAGTCTCAGTGGTGGTGGTGGGCTGAGGGTCTGGCTGCTGTGGAGGAGGTGCTGACTGGATCAGGATCTCAAGATCCGCAGCCTCAATCTGATGTGGGACCGCTGCCTGTGGTGCGGTCGGCGCTGCCTCTCCCTGGGGATGGGTCTCTGCCTCGGGCGCATCTGCCTCCTCCTCAGATGCCTCGAACGGTGTGTCGGGCTCGGAGGGGATGTCATCAGATCATATCATCAGCTTTAGGTGCTCATAGAACCGCTTGTTGCGACGCTCCATCTGGTCAAGTCGTCGAAACAAGCGGTGCACCAGATGATAGACGGGCTCTGTGGCAGGTGGAGGTGCAATGGTGGTAGCAGGGGTAGGTGGTGCAGCAGTGGAGGAAGAGGGTCCAGCAGACGGTGGGGCTGACTCATCAGTAGCAGTGAATGGTGGTGGTCTGTGGCCCAAGGCTAAGAAGTTCCGGCTGTGCGGAATGATCTTCCTGCAATTCGTCGCTGGTGGTCTCTCATCGGCAGCCTCCCATGGCACGTCAGCTCGGCGGCCAAGCTGTGTAACTAGATATGGAAAGGGGAGGGTGCATCGGACGTGGACCCTGGCCATATAGTGCCGAATGAAATGTGGCAGATAAAGGTCCTTACCCTCCAGCACACACCAAAGGAGGGTGATCATAGCAGCCGGGATCTCCATCTCGTGAGTACTCGGCATCACATAATTACTCAAGATCTGATGCCATAACCGAGCCTCATCGTTTAAGTATGCTCTCTTGATCCCTCTAGGCATGGTAGTGTCTTGACCCATCTCCCAAGGGACTGTCGGGTCGAGAGCTATCCGTGCCTTCACGGCATCCCAATCAAACTGCATCTGACGCATGTCCTCCTCAGCCTCAGAATAACCATCAGGCTGATCGGACTTGGCTGGGAGCCAGAGAATGTCCTCTAAGGCCTCCTCAGTGACCAGAATTTGTTTTCCTCTCAGGTTCACTGCATCTAGGGTAGTGAGATAGTAGTTGCAGTAGAATTCCCGTACCCAAGATGAATTGACCTCTATCAGTGTTCTCTCCAGAAAGAACCAGCCCCTTTGCTTGATTTGCTCAGTGGTGTACTGTTGGAGTGCTTCTGGAATCTTCAGAGTTCGCTCCAGGTATAGATTGCTGGAGTTTGCAAAAGCCGGGTACTTCAGCTCACAGTACCGGTTTGCAAATTTTATAGGATTATTTGCAGGGAGCAGCTGGTCAGCTTTTTCTTGCTATGTGAAGTTCTTCTCCTGCCATGAAGAATCGTGCATTAGAGCAATGATGGACTGGGAGGAATCTCCTCTCTTGCGCTTGCCAGTAGCCTTGTCTTTTCCTTTCCTTTGTGAGGCAGACATCCTAAAAAATAGAAAATCAGGATATGGATAAAAATAGGAAAGTAATTAGGCAATTACACAAAGGAAACTCAAAGCGGCAAAGGAGAAATAGAATAAGGAAAATGAGTAAATGAAATGTGATTGAATTTATGTTAAATGGAAAAATAAACAATATGCCATGGTTAGAAAGTTAGAGGAAAGTGAAAATAAACAGAAAAGAGATCAAAAGGGTTAGTATGGTTAGAATTTGAAAAAAAAAAGAAATTAGTAAATTAAAATTAGTGAGTTAGTAAAGTGCGGGTTAAAGTAAGTGGCATAGAAAAATTCCATATAACAAGGATTCACAGGTAAGAATAGAAGTACTCATAATCAAACAAGGAAAACAGGGTGATGCTGATTCGAATAGAAATAAAGAAAGCAAAAATTGGAATCAGTGAAACACAAATGCAGTTTATGAACCAGGAAATCAAAGAGGATAAGAAAGTCTGCCATAGCATTCATGAAATGGTTTGGGTAAAGCAGAGTAAAACAGAGTTCAGAAATGCCAAACCAAAACATGAATGAAAACAATTTACAAAAAATTTGGGCAGCATTCCGGCTAAAATTGGATTGTCCCGGAAAATAAATAGCAATCATAGCAGTTCATTAAAAACTTCCTGCAGTTACTAGTAATGAATATAAACAGGAAATTTTAGAGTAACAAGCAGCAATTGCAAGAAATCATAGCATATGAACGAGGTCACAGGAACAGCAGAATTGCAGTTATGATAAAACATAAACAGGAACAGTGCAAGTAAACAGACCTAGATCCACTAACCAGAGCCTAAGCTACCGAACAACCTAAAAATCCACTACAGCATGCATATCTATCTATCCTAATGATGAACAGAAACGGAAAAAAGTACAGAAAAATGACGAATGGATAAAAGGGGATTGCGTTTTGCGGAACCTGGTAGGCGGGAGGGGTGGAATGGGGAAGAAGGTGGCTGCGGTAGCGTCCGACGCGGTGGCGGGGCACGGTGTTGCGGTGGCAGCTGAGGGGGGCAGTGGCGGAGAGGGGGGCGCCGCGGCTGGATGGCCGGCGGTGGTGGGTGGTGGTTCGGAGGGCAGTGGTGGGAGGGGGTGGTACGGCGGCGGTGTCTGGACGGCGACGGCGTCGGGGAGGTGGCGCGGTGGCGGCTGGGTGGTGCTGGGTGGTGGCTGGAGGAAGAAGAAGCAGAGAGGGAGAAGAGGGTTGGGGGTAGGGGGTTGCGTGACTGATAGGGTTCGCGTGGCTGGGGGGGTTATATTTTCGAATCCACGCGGCCGCGTGGGGCACGCGGTCTCGTGGGGCACGCGGTCGCGTGGGGCACGCGGTCGCGTGGTTGTGGTGAAAATGGGAGTGACGCGATCGCGTGGGGCGCGCGTTCGCATGAGAGGGGGGAAAGAAGGGTGACGCGATCGTGTGGGTCGCGCGATCGCGTCACTGGAATTCGTGCTAAACGCACGACTCCAGCGCCATTTTAGCGCAACTCTCTATCTCCTTTTGGGGTGATGTGCAATCCATGCGACGCGATCGCGTCGCTCACGCGGTCGCGTGGGATTGTTATCGTGCAAGTGACGCGATCGCATGGGGCATGCGATCGCGTGGGCCAATTTGTGCGAAACGCACAAGGGCCGCACGATTCCAGCCTAACTTTCTGTTCGTTGGATCCTTACGCCGATATATATATCACGCGGCTGCGTGGGTCACGCGGTCGCGTGGGTGGTGTTTCTCGCAATATGACGCGATCGCATGGGGTATGCGGTCGCGTCGTACACCCTTTTTTTATATATATATATATATGCATGAAGAATGCAGAATGCAATGGTTAACATGAATGCTATGCATGATTCCAGGTTTAATAAATTAAAATGAAAAAGGAAAAATGAAAGCAATTAACAAGAAATAAATTGAAAAAGAAGCGACCATACCATGGTGGGTTGTCTCCCACCTAGCACTTTTAGTTAAAGTCCTTAAGTTGGACATTGGAGGAGTATCCTGTTATGGCGGCTTATGTTTAAATTCGTCTAAAAATCTCCACTAGTGCTTGGAATGCCAATAGCCTCCGGGGTCCCAAACTAGGCACGCAAAGCTTCTGAACAGCTTCAAATATATTGTTAGGCTTCCGGGATGACGAATGTCAGGATAGAGTCCAGGATTCCAAGCCTTGCTTTTAAATCCGCCTCCGTCTTGATCTGCATGTTTCCATTCGGGCGGGTTAAAAAGTAGAATCTCACCTTGGTTGTAACAACCCCGATTTTCGAGTACGCGAGATCGTTTCTGAATACACGGATTTCTCCGAAAGATCAGTAAAGGGAATACCTCTTCTGTATCATCAAGCATCTCAATCCTCATTGTCATTATATTATCTTTAACTCAGGACCTTAGTTGAGACAAGCTTGATAACGCGGTCACGAAGAACCTAGTTTTTGAACCGTATCGGTTAGGGGTTTTGATTCGGTTTTTCGTAAATAGTCTCAGTTTAACAAACCAGACTCGATTTATAAGAGGAGAGAGATAATAGTATAATATTATCATTATATTAGTATTAGAAAATGCTTGAATGATATTATAAGGTTACCTAGTCTGTTTTATTTAAAAACAGAAAATCGGTTTAACCGGGTTTACGGTTTACTGGTGCAGCTTAGCACCAGCACTCTCTGGTGACTTTAGCAATGCTAAGGCCCCATTATTCATGTTTTATTCTCATAATAAATATGTTACTAGTGTCATTTATGCTAGTAGCTCAGAAAATAATTTTTAGAGATGTTTTTACAAGTGTTCTGATACATCTAGTTTTAGTAGTTGTACACCTGAGATATTTTAATATTATTTTAATCCACCTCCAAGCCAACCAATCACAACTCACCTTACAGCCCCAAGACCTCCAAGGCTGTCTCATTTCATCATTTTGGCCGAAATTGAAAGGAGAGAAAAGAGAGAAAACTTCATGAACACTTAATCTTCAAATCTTGATTTCTTCTGAACCAAAACTCAAATCAAAACTCCGATTTCACCAAAATGATCCTCTCTTCTTCCTCTACATAACCATGTAACTTATCAAGGCTGGAATCAAGGTGAGTTGGCTGCACCATCTCTCTTTTGATTCGGTTTCAAGGAAACATGGTTAAATATGTGTTTTCTTGATGTGATTTAGGAGGAAAAAGTGCTTAAGGACCACCTGAAAGTTTAATTGAATTAGGAGCAGCAAAACCAGGTAGGGTGTCACGAAATTAATCTTAATTATTTGTGTTTGAGTTGTGTGAATGTTGTGTGATTTGGCTGTGCTAAAAATTTGTTGCATATACGATTGATTCTTGGTGAAAATTTGGTGAAATTTTGATGAAATTTGATGAAATTCAAGCTTTAAAATTCATGTTCTTGGGCAGCTGGAAAAACGAAAGCCTAAGCTTAAATTGAGGTTCAATTTGTGTTGAAATCATGTAGAAAAGATGGGGTTTTAGTGGCTGCTAATTTATTATGAATTATAGTAAAAATCGGTTGCTGAAAAGACTGAAAAACGGGTAAAAACAGAGAAAGAATCTGAATGATTTATGAAGAACATGAAGAACACTTTGAGTGTGATGAAGAACAATGAATAACAGGCCTTAGATCTTGAAAAGGGCAAGGAAGTAAAATTTTTGGTGTTTAAGGGGTTATTTGGTAATTTCTGAAAGTTAGGGTGGTAAAAGTAGAAATATTAAAAGTTACGGGTGGTAAAAAGTGAATTTTAAAGGTTAAAAGTAAAAGTAAGTTAATTTTCGAAAATTTAATGATAAAATAATAAAAAAATAATAAAATATTAAATAATAATATTTAATTAAAAATAATATTTTAATAAAAATAATAAAATAATACAAAAAAGGCAGTTTTCTGTAAAAGCTTTAGAAAGACAACTTTAAGCACAGAATCTCATAATTACTTTCATAAAACACTTAGGGAGTGGTAAAAACATATTAGTGAGGCAAAGATAAATAAAATATAAAAATTTGAAGAAAAGATAAAAATCGAAGAAAAAGTCTGTAAAGTTTTAATGACAGAAAAACAGACAGAGACTAGTGAACGAACTAGGGCAACATAGTTAGTCTTGGAATTGCGAATAGGGTTAGGTATTATATGAAAAGTTAAATTGTTTCAATATAGACTTAATGAACCTATACTTGGGACAGACTAACTATTCATACCGAAATTTACATAAGCTTTAAATACATACGTTAAACAGAGAAATCAGAGCAGAGTAAAGAAACACAGAGAACAGAGTAACCAGAGCAGAATAAAGGGATACAGAGAAAAGAGTAATCAGAGCAAAGTAAAAAGACAAAGAGAAAAGAGTAATGTGATAAAGAGAAATGGTTTGAATTAAGATGTTGTAAAAGTAAAAGCTGTAGAGTTTGTACAGCATGATTGAACAGAGAAAGAAAGAAGTACTGCATAAGAATGTGAAAGTGATGATGAATAATGAGAATGTTAATGAATGATGATAATGAGAATGATTATGTAAGAATCTGCTGCAGAGAGGCAGTCAGATAGATGGTGGTACGACCACTAAGAACGCTTTCCTGGGATACCTTGCTATAATGCTTTACTGTAAGACAGAGGTTGCTTACAGAGGTATCGAGATGAGTGTGCTCCTGTAAGACAGAGGTTGCTTACAGTGAGTGTGTTGTTGCTCCTGTAAGACAGAGGTTGCTTACAGTGAGTGTGTTGTTGCTCCTGTAAGACAGAGGTTGCTTACAGTGCGTATGTTGTTGCTCCTGTAAGACAGAGGTTGCTTACAGTGAGTCTGTTGGGCGTATATCGGCTAATAAGTGCCGCCCTGCAAGACAAAGGTTGCTTGCAGTGGATACCCTGCAAGACAAAGGTTGCTTGCAGTGGATATTGCCAACAGGAAAGCCTTATCCAGACAGAGGTTGCTGGGTAACGTCGGGAGCGGGTATGTAACCAACAGATGAGCTCATTACCTGCACTAGGGCTAGACATGCATCATTCTTGTCTGCACATCATTCTCTGTTGCATTCCTTTCTGAGTGTGGTCTATTTCTTTATGTTTGTCTGCTTGCATGCTATTTCTGTGTTTTATTTTCTTGTATTCTTTTGTTTGTGTTCTGCTTTCTGTTGCCTCTACTTTCTCTTTCTATCTTTATTTTCTATTTACTGCTTCGCTATATTATGTTATTTGTCTGCTAATCGACCCCAAATTAATGAACTTAACTAATAACCCCGACCCTACTAAGAACTCCTCAGTTCTTACCCCTTCTCTCTCTCTTCCCCCTTCAGATGGAAGTTTGGGTACACTTCCGTAGTTCACTGACGACCGTTCGCAAAAAAGATTCCGCTCTAGGTAGTCTGCTGAGTCTAGGATGAATCCCGTTCTCTATTTATATGTATATACGGTGAGACCAGCCAACATCTGCACCCCGTTTGTACGCGAACTTTAACCTAAATCCTATGTACGAGACTCTTGTTATGTGGCTACTTGATGAGGTACTGGAGTGAAGTCATATGGAAATATCTGATCGTGCAGAGGAGTAGAAGATGATGTTCCACCTTTTGATGACGTTCCACCTGACTTGAGTTTTGAAGACCTAGAACGTACTTTCCCTCGTTTTAGTAGTTTAGAGGGACTAGGTGAGTATAGAGTCTAGGCTAGCCTGGGCGCCAGCTTAGGGACTTCTTGAACAGGTCAGAACCTGGGATGTTGTATGTATATATATGTATATAGATATTATTTAGCTATATCTAGGTGTGTCCTAACTAAAAGTCTATACTCTAATAAAGGTTGGATCACCGAATATTGTCAACTGCTTGTGATGTATTTTTGTGTGGTTGTTTATAACTGTTTTATATATTATCAGTTGTGAATTGATTATGAATGATACTGTTTGTTAATCCAAACGTTTTTAAAAAAAAAGTACCTCGTAAAATAACTACGCTTTTAACAATGACTCAGGCTCATATAATAAATAATAGATAATAATCAGGAAGACAAGTTGGTAGTGCTCAGTTTCTAGTATGATCATGACGTACCAGAAATTAGGTCGTTACAATTTGGTATCAGAGCAGTTCGTTCCCAATAGGGCCTGGGGAGTGGACTGACTATGCTTCATTGCATACTCTGCTTGTGTGTCCCATGCTGTTAGGGTATCTTCAAGATACATTTGGCATGCATGTCTATGAGTGCTCATTTTGGGAATGTTCGTGCCTAACTTAAGATATTAAGACTGATCACCTTAATATTGATTGTTTGGTGCGGATAAGACCTCAATGAATATGAATAGGCATGGTTTAATCGAGTTCCGAACGACAAATTTGTGAGAGGCACAACTATTCTTATAGCTGTTATGATCTCCAAGGCCATGGCTATGTGATATTTAGATGCTGTAAGGAACGGACCGATCTCTTCATCAGGATGGCTTGAAGGAAATAGACCGCTTGAAGAAGGATTCTTGCACGTGGCTGAAATTTTGAGGGCAAAATTTCTTTTAGGAGGGTAGAATGTAACAACCCCGATTTTCGAGTACGCGAGATCGTTTCTGAATACACGGATTTCTCCGAAAGATCAGTAAAGGGAATACCTCTTCTGTATCATCAAGCATCTCAATCCTCGTTGTCATTATATTATCTTTAACTCAGGACCTTAGTTGAGACAAGCTCGATACCGCGGTCACGAAGAACCTAGTTTTTGAACCGTATCGGTTAGGGGTTTTGATTCGGTTTTTCGTAAATAGTCTCAGTTTAACAAACCAGACTCGATTTATAAGAGGAGAGAGATAATAGTATAATATTATCATTATATTAGTATTAGAAAATGCTTGAATGATATTATAAGGTTACCTAGTCTGTTTTATTTAAAAACAGAAAATCGGTTTAACCGGGTTTACGGTTTACTGGTGCAGCTTAGCACCAGCACTCTCTGGTGACTTTAGCAATGCTAAGGCCTCATTATTCATGTTTTATTCTCATAATAAATATGTTACTAGTGTCATTTATGCTAGTAGCTCAGAAAATAATTTTTAGAGATGTTTTTACAAGTGTTCTGATACATCTAGTTTTAGTAGTTGTACACCTGAGATATTTTAATATTATTTTAATCCACCTCCAAGCCAACCAATCACAACTCACCTTACAGCCCCAAGACCTCCAAGGCTGTCTCATTTCATCATTTTGGCCGAAATTGAAAGGAGAGAAAAGAGAGAAAACTTCATGAACACTTAATCTTCAAATCTTGATTTCTTCTGAACCAAAACTCAAATCAAAACTCCGATTTCACCAAAATGATCCTCTCTTCTTCCTCTACATAACCATGTAACTTATCAAGGCTGGAATCAAGGTGAGTTGGCTGCACCATCTCTCTTTTGATTCGGTTTCAAGGAAACATGGTTAAATATGTGTTTTCTTGATGTGATTTAGGAGGAAAAAGTGCTTAAGGACCACCTGAAAGTTTAATTGAATTAGGAGCAGCAAAACCAGGTAGGGTGTCACGAAATTAATCTTAATTATTTGTGTTTGAGTTGTGTGAATGTTGTGTGATTTGGCTGTGCTAAAAATTTGTTGCATATACGATTGATTCTTGGTGAAAATTTGGTGAAATTTTGATGAAATTTGATGAAATTCAAGCTTTAAAGTTCATGTTCTTGGGCAGCTGGAAAAACGAAAGCCTAAGCTTAAATTGAGGTTCAATTTGTGTTGAAATCATGTAGAAAAGATGGGGTTTTAGTTGCTGCTAATTTATTATGAATTATAGTAAAAATCGGTTGCTGAAAAGACTGAAAAACGGGTAAAAACAGAGAAAGAATCTGAATGATTTATGAAGAACATGAAGAACACTTTGAGTGTGATGAAGAACAATGAATAACAGGCCTTAGATCTTGAAAAGGGCAAGGAAGTAAAATTTTTTGTGTTTAAGGGGTTATTTGGTAATTTCTGAAAGTTAGGGTGGTAAAAGTAGAAATATTAAAAGTTACGGGTGGTAAAAAGTGAATTTTAAAGGTTAAAAGTAAAAGTAAGTTAATTTTCGAAAATTTAATGATAAAATAATAAAAAAATAATAAAATATTAAATAATAATATTTAATTAAAAATAATATTTTAATAAAAATAATAAAATAATACAGAAAAGGCAGTTTTCTGTAAAAGCTTTAGAAAGACAACTTTAAGCACAGAATCTCATAATTACTTTCATAAAACACTTAGGGAGTGGTAAAAACATATTAGTGAGGCAAAGATAAATAAAATATAAAAATTTGAAGAAAAGATAAAAATCGAAGAAAAAGTCTGTAAAGTTTTAATGACAGAAAAACAGACAGAGACTAGTGAACGAACTAGGGCAACATAGTTAGTCCTGGAATTGCGAATAGGGTTAGGTATTATATGAAAAGTTAAATTGTTTCAATATAGACTTAATGAACCTATACTTGGGACAGACTAACTATTCATACCGAAATTTACATAAGCTTTAAATACATACGTTAAACAGAGAAATCAGAGCAGAGTAAAGAAACACAGAGAACAGAGTAACCAGAGCAGAATAAAGGGATACAGAGAAAAGAGTAATCAGAGCAAAGTAAAAAGACAAAGAGAAAAGAGTAATGTGATAAAGAGAAATGGTTTGAATTAAGATGTTGTAAAAGTAAAAGCTGTAGAGTTTGTACAGCATGATTGAACAGAGAAAGAAAGAAGTACTACATAAGAATGTGAAAGTGATGATGAATAATGAGAATGTTAATGAATGATGATAATGAGAATGATTATGTAAGAATCTGCTGCAGAGAGGCAGTCAGATAGATGGTGGTACGACCACTAAGAACGCTTTCCTGGGATACCTTGCTATAATGCTTTACTGTAAGACAGAGGTTGCTTACAGAGGTATCGAGATGAGTGTGCTCCTGTAAGACAGAGGTTGCTTACAGTGAGTGTGTTGTTGCTCCTGTAAGACAGAGGTTGCTTACAGTGAGTGTGTTGTTGCTCCTGTAAGACAGAGGTTGCTTACAGTGCGTATGTTGTTGCTCCTGTAAGACAGAGGTTGCTTACAGTGAGTCTGTTGGGCGTATATCGGCTAATAAGTGCCGCCCTGCAAGACAAAGGTTGCTTGCAGTGGATACCCTGCAAGACAAAGGTTGCTTGCAGTGGATATTGCCAACAGGAAAGCCTTATCCAGACAGAGGTTGCTGGGTAACGTCGGGAGCGGGTATGTAACCAACAGATGAGCTCATTACCTGCACTAGGGCTAGACATGCATCATTCTTGTCTGCACATCATTCTCTGTTGCATTCCTTTCTGAGTGTGGTCTATTTCTTTATGTTTGTCTGCTTGCATGCTATTTCTGTGTTTTATTTTCTTGTATTCTTTTGTTTGTGTTCTGCTTTCTGTTGCCTCTACTTTCTCTTTCTATCTTTATTTTCTATTTACTGCTTTGCTATATTATGTTATTTGTCTGCTAATCGACCCCAAATTAATGAACTTAACTAATAACCCCGACCCTACTAAGAACTCCCCAGTTCTTACCCCTTCTCTCTCTCTTCACCCTTCAGATGGAAGTTTGGGTACACTTCCGTAGTTCACTGACGATCGTTCGCAAAAAAGATTCCGCTCTAGGTAGTCTGCTGAGTCTAGGATGAATCCCGTTCTCTATTCATATGTATATACGGTGAGACCAGCCAACATCTGCACCCCGTTTGTACGCGAACTTTAACCTAAATCCTATGTACGAGACTCTTGTTATGTGGCTACTTGATGAGGTACTGGAGTGATGTCATATGGAAATATCTGATCGTGCAGAGGAGTAGAAGATGATGTTCCACCTTTTGATGACGTTCTACCTGACTTGAGTTTTGAAGACCTAGAACGTACTTTCCCTCGTTTTAGTAGTTTAGAGGGACTAGGTGAGTATAGAGTCTAGGCTAGCCTGGGCGCCAGCTTAGGGACTTCTTGAACAGGTCAGAACCTGGGATGTTGTATGTATATATATGTATATAGATATTATTTAGCTATATCTAGGTGTGTTCTAACTAAAAGTCTATACTCTAATAAAGGTTGGATCACCGAATATTGTCAACTGCTTGTGATGTATTTTTGTGTGGTTATTTATAACTGTTTTATATATTATCAGTTGTGAATTGATTATGAATGATACTGTTTGTTAATCCAAACGTTTTTAAAAAAAAAGTACCTCGTAAAATAACTACGCTTTTAACAATGACTCAGGCTCATATAATAAATAATAGATAATAATTAGGAAGACAAGTTGGTAGCGCTCAGTTTCTAGTATGATCATGACGTACCAAAAATTAGGTCGTTACAATTTGGTATCAGAGCAGTTCGTTCCTAATAGGGCCTGGGGAGTGGACTGACTATCCTTCATTGCATACTCTGCTTGTGTGTCCCATGCTGTTAGGGTATCTTCAAGATACATTTGGCATGAATGTCTATGAGTGCTCATTTTGGGAATGTTCGTGCCTAACTTAAGATATTAAGACTGATCACCTTAATATTGATTGTTTGGTGCGGATAAGACCTCAATGACTATGAATAGGCATGGTTTAATCGAGTTCCGAACGACAAATTTGTGAGAGGCACAACTATTCTTATAGCTGTTATGATCTCCAAGGCCATGGCTATGTGATATTTAGATGCTGTAAGGAACGGACCGATCTCTTCATCAGGATGGCTTGAAGGAAATAGACCGCTTGAAGAAGGATTCTTGCACGTGGCTGAAATTTTGAGGGCAAAATTTCTTTTAGGAGGGTAGAATGTAACAACCCCGATTTTCGAGTACGCGAGATCGTTTCTGAATACACGGATTTCTCCGAAAGATCAGTAAAGGGAATACCTCTTCTGTATCATCAAGCATCTCAATCCTCGTTGTCATTATATTATCTTTAACTCAGGACCTTAGTTGAGACAAGCTCGATACCGCGGTCACGAAGAACCTAGTTTTTGAACCGTATCGGTTAGGGGTTTTGATTCGGTTTTTCGTAAATAGTCTCAGTTTAACAAACCAGACTCGATTTATAAGAGGAGAGAGATAATAGTATAATATTATCATTATATTAGTATTAGAAAATGCTTGAATGATATTATAAGGTTACCTAGTCTGTTTTATTTAAAAACAGAAAATCGGTTTATCCGGGTTTACGGTTTACTGGTGCAGCTTAGCACCAGCACACTCTGGTGACTTTAGCAATGCTAAGGCCTCATTATTCATGTTTTATTCTCATAATAAATATGTTACTAGTGTCATTTATGCTAGTAGCTCAGAAAATAATTTTTAGAGATGTTTTTACAAGTGTTCTGATACATCTAGTTTTAGTAGTTGTACACCTGAGATATTTTAATATTATTTTAATCCACCTCCAAGCCAACCAATCACAACTCACCTTACAGCCCCAAGACCTCCAAGGCTGTCTCATTTCATCATTTTGGCCGAAATTGAAAGGAGAGAAAAGAGAGAAAACTTCATGAACACTTAATCTTCAAATCTTGATTTCTTCTGAACCAAAACTCAAATCAAAACTCCGATTTCACCAAAATGATCCTCTCTTCTTCCTCTACATAACCATGTAACTTATCAAGGCTGGAATCAACGTGAGTTGGCTGCACCATCTCTCTTTTGATTCGGTTTCAAGGAAACATGGTTAAATATGTGTTTTCTTGATGTGATTTAGGAGGAAAAAGTGCTTAAGGACCACCTGAAAGTTTAATTGAATTAGGAGCAGCAAAACCAGGTAGGGTGTCACGAAATTAATCTTAATTATTTGTGTTTGAGTTGTGTGAATGTTGTGTGATTTGGCTGTGCTAAAAATTTGTTGCATATACGATTGATTCTTGGTGAAAATTTGGTGAAATTTTGATGAAATTTGATGAAATTCAAGCTTTAAAGTTCATGTTCTTGGGCAGCTGGAAAAACGAAAGCCTAAGCTTAAATTGAGGTTCAATTTGTGTTGAAATCATGTAGAAAAGATGGGGTTTTAGTTGCTGCTAATTTATTATGAATTATAGTAAAAATCGGTTGCTGAAAAGACTGAAAAACGGGTAAAAACAGAGAAAGAATCTGAATGATTTATGAAGAACATGAAGAACACTTTGAGTGTGATGAAGAACAATGAATAACAGGCCTTAGATCTTGAAAAGGGCAAGGAAGTAAAATTTTTGGTGTTTAAGGGGTTATTTGGTAATTTCTGAAAGTTAGGGTGGTAAAAGTAGAAATATTAAAAGTTACGGGTGGTAAAAAGTGAATTTTAAAGGTTAAAAGTAAAAGTAAGTTAATTTTCGAAAATTTAATGATAAAATAATAAAAAAATAATAAAATATTAAATAATAATATTTAATTAAAAATAATATTTTAATAAAAATAATAAAATAATACAGAAAAGGTAGTTTTTTGTAAAAGCTTTAGAAAGATAACTTTAAGCACAGAATGTCATAATTACTTTCATAAAACACTTAGGGAGTGGTAAAAACATATTAGTGAGGCAAAGATAAATAAAATATAAAAATTTGAAGAAAAGATAAAAATCGAAGAAAAAGTCTGTAAAGTTTTAATGACAGAAAAACAGACAGAGACTAGTGAACGAACTAGGGCAACATAGTTAGTCCTGGAATTGCGAATAGGGTTAGGTATTATATGAAAAGTTAAATTGTTTCAATATAGACTTAATGAACCTATACTTGGGACAGACTAACTATTCATACCGAAATTTACATAAGCTTTAAATACATACGTTAAACAGAGAAATCAGAGCAGAGTAAAGAAACACAGAGAACAGAGTAACCAGAGCAGAATAAAGGGATACAGAGAAAAGAGTAATCAGAGCAAAGTAAAAAGACAAAGAGAAAAGAGTAATGTGATAAAGAGAAATGGTTTGAATTAAGATGTTGTAAAAGTAAAAGCTGTAGAGTTTGTACAGCATGATTGAACAGAGAAAGAAAGAAGTACTGCATAAGAATGTGAAAGTGATGATGAATAATGAGAATGTTAATGAATGATGATAATGAGAATGATTATGTAAGAATCTGCTGCAGAGAGGCAGTCAGATAGATGGTGGTACGACCACTAAGAACGCTTTCCTGGGATACCTTGCTATAATGCTTTACTGTAAGACAGAGGTTGCTTACAGAGGTATCGAGATGAGTGTGCTCCTGTAAGACAGAGGTTGCTTACAGTGAGTGTGTTGTTGCTCCTGTAAGACAGAGGTTGCTTACAGTGAGTGTGTTGTTGCTCCTGTAAGACAGAGGTTGCTTACAGTGCGTATGTTGTTGCTCCTGTAAGACAGAGGTTGCTTACAGTGAGTCTGTTGGGCGTATATCGGCTAATAAGTGCCGCCCTGCAAGACAAAGGTTGCTTGCAGTGGATATTTCCAACAGGAAAGCCTTATCCAGACAGAGGTTGCTGGGTAACGTCGGGAGCGGGTATGTAACCAACAGATGAGCTCATCACCTGCACTAGGGCTAGACATGCATCATTCTTGTCTGCACATCATTCTCTGTTGTATTCCTTTCTGAGTGTGGTCTATTTCTTTATGTTTGTCTGCTTGCATGCTATTTCTGTGTTTTATTTTCTTGTATTCTTTTGTTTGTGTTCTGCTTTCTGTTGCCTCTACTTTCTCTTTCTATCTTTATTTTCTATTTACTGCTTCGCTATATTATGTTATTTGTCTGCTAATCGACCCCAAATTAATGAACTTAACTAATAACCCCGACCCTACTAAGAACTCCCCAGTTCTTACCCCTTCTTTCTCTCTTCCCCCTTCAGATGGAAGTTTGGGTACACTTCCGTAGTTCACTGACGACCGTTCGCAAAAAAGATTCCGCTCTAGGTAGTCTGCTGAGTCTAGGATGAATCCCGTTCTCTATTCATATGTATATACGGTGATACCAGCCAACATCTGCACCGCGTTTGTACGCGAACTTTAACCTAAATCCTATGTACGAGACTCTTGTTATGTGGCTACTTGATGAGGTACTGGAGTGATGTCATATGGAAATATCTGATCGTGCAGAGGAGTAGAAGATGATGTTCCACCTTTTGATGACGTTCCACCTGACTTGAGTTTTGAAGACCTAGAACGTACTTTCCCTCGCTTTAGTAGTTTAGAGGGACTAGGTGAGTATAGAGTCTAGGCTAGCCTGGGCGCCAGCTTAGGGACTTCTTGAACAGGTCAGAACCTGGGATGTTGTATGTATATATATGTATATAGATATTATTTAGCTATATCTAGGTGTGTTCTAACTAAAAGTCTATACTCTAATAAAGGTTGGATCACCGAATATTGTCAACTGCTTGTGATGTATTTTTGTGTGGTTGTTTATAACTGTTTTATATATTATCAGTTGTGAATTGATTATGAATGATACTGTTTGTTAATCCAAACGTTTTTAAAAAAAAGTACCTCGTAAAATAACTACGCTTTTAACAATGACTCAGGCTCATATAATAAATAATAGATAATAATTAGGAAGACAAGTTGGTAGCGCTCAGTTTCTAGTATGATCATGACGTACCAGAAATTAGGTCGTTACATTGGTGACCAAACATTTTCCGTGATCCATGTAATTGAGCATGATACCAATCCGTGTACTTCGAGGTGAAGCGTGGAACCTTATTGAACCTTGTGCACCAGCTCTGAGTACGAGCCATTTCCCTCTGACTCTTAAAGCCGCAGAGAGCTCTAAGCTGGCCATCTGTTTCAAGCAAACCATATTCAAGTGAATAAGTAAAATTATAAGTTAAGGATTGTACCCACTTGAAGCTTGTATTAGGTGGTAATGGCCTTGGGATAGGTGTTTTTGGTGGTTCTGCAAGCTCCGTTTCCTTGTGCTCTTCTGTGAATTCCTCCACTTCTTTGCAAAGATCTTCAATTGTATCTGTGTCCTGGTCAAAGTCTTCTATGTCTTCCTCATCACTTGAGTCATAGATTGGAGGTTGAGAGAAATCTACCTCCGCATCATCTTCATATTCACTTGGGGAAGATTCTTCGATCTTAGAGAATTCACTTGCGGATGCAAGTTCATCACTAAGAGAGCTAGACTTGTGACTATCATCATCAAGGGAATTTGCTTCTTGGATTATTCCGTCTGATTCCTCATAAATGACTTGCCTTGGAGATTGTACAGTATCCTCCTTAGCATCAACTGTAGCATCATGGACGGAGTTTTCCTTAATTATGGATTCCCATGGAAGTTTAGCATCTCCTAGGTCTTCAACCAACTCTTCTTCTTGAACAAAGACAGCTTCTTCTAATTGTTCTAGTACAAATTCATGCTTTGTCTTGTCCACTAGAGTTTCTGGCAATTCCTTCATGCTCTACTCTTCATTGGGCTGTCCACATGGAGCTGTGGCTGATCCTTGTGTATTTGAGTGCCTAGAAGCCCATTGAATTATCGTTTGCTCCAGTTGTTGAATGGTTGTTTGAAATTTAATTACTGTTTCCTTTAGGCGATCCTCTGCTTCTTGGATTGCTGGACTTGGACATGATACAAAGGAAAGTGGTGGTGATTGGGAGCGATTGGATTCGTATTGGGGTAAGGAAGGATCATATGGTGGCGAATGGTGAAGAGAAGCTTGTGAGTGTGGTGGTTCGAGGTTATGTTGAAAGGATGGTTTACATGCACGGGGTGGGGCTTGTTGGTAGTTACAAGGTTGTCCACCATGTCTTTCAGCTGGGTATGCACTGTAGAATGGTCTTTGTCCAGGATATCTCGGAGGGGTAAAATAGGCTCAAATTGGTTTGCAAAGGATAATGAAGGGTAAGGCCATATGGATATGTAAGCTCAGTGAAACAAAGGCCTCAATCATATAAGTGCATGCATACATCAAATAATAGAAATATAGAATTAAGCAAGACAAAGATCACAATTTTAGAGAGAAAAATACACACTAAAACAAAATTTTGGTTGATAAAATGCAACCAATTCAAATAGTCTCAAAACTCTCACAGGTTTTGTGTGTTCGAGTTCTAAACCATGTTCCAGTATAATATCTCTTCAAACAAGTGTAACATTAAATTTTATTCAAATTAGTGAAATTCTCTAAAAGGTTTCTTGAAAAAGAAAATATTACTTTAACCAAGTGGTAAAATATGCACAAAAATCAAATAATCATGCAATCAAACATGCAAATGCAACAACTAACTACAAAGAAAAATTTAAACATTGGTGTTGAGACAAGAAAGTACTAACCCATGGAGATCGGTATCGACCTCCCCACACTTAAAGATTGCACCGTCCTCGGTGCATGCTGAGATGTGCAGGGGGACGGGTCTTCTCCAACTGATGCTTTCTTCCAAGGATTTTGCTGATGGACTTGTTTGTCTCCCCATGTGAACGTCTTCCGGTTCCCTTCCGGGTGGCCATCCTGAAAGAAAAAGGGAAGAAGAGTAACCCAGAAATAAAGATAGGAAAATAAATAAAACATGGGTTGGTTGATGCCAAATAATGAGGGTCTCAATTACATGGTAGCTACAATACGCAAGTGAGAAAACAATAGAAGCACATGGCATACCAGTGGTGCGAAAATTTGCAACAATGGAGAAGATAATGGGGAAGGAGAGATAATATAAATTCATATCAATGCAAGAGTAATATAGATATAAAAGATTGGCATTGATATAAATAATATTACTCAATGAAATAAGTCACTAAGCACCAAGAAAATACCAGAAAAGATGTAACAGTTGAATAAGAACATTTGAACACCAATAATAATTTTTAGAAAAATAAAAATATGCAATGAATGAAAGTATGCAAATAAATTAAATAAAATAGAATGGAAGTGAGAGAAAATAAGAAAGGAAGAAGAAATAAATAAGAAAAGATAAGAAGAATAAGGATTCGGAGAAGAAAAGATAAGAAAATTGGCACTAATCTGGATAGGTTGTGCGACGCTGGCGACGCGGACGCGTGGGGCACGCGATCGCGTGACTCGATTTGTGCTAGTGGCGTGAGTGCAGCCTCGCGGTCGCACAACTCTCTGTTCGAAACTTGGTATTGCCAAAATCCAAGGTGACGCGGTCGCGTAGGGCATGCGATCGCGTGAGTGGCCTTATTTCCAATATGACGCGGACGCGTGGGTCACTCGTTCGCGTGGGAGGCTTGGGTTTCCAGCACGAGTCCAGCCCAACTCCAGCTCAACTTTCTGCCAAACACCCTTTTTACGCCGATTTCAGGTGACGCGGCCGCGTGGGTGACGCGGTCGCGTGGGGTGATTTATGCCATTGGCACGCCTCCAGCGCTGCTCCTGTGAATCTCTCTGTTCATATTAATATTGTCTCCCATCTCCTTGCGACGCGGACGCGTCGCTGATGCGGTCGCGTCGCGTGCTCGCTTTTTTTTTTTATATCTGAAAAAAATGCAGAATGTAGTGTTAATATGAATGTGATGCAAAACTCCAGGTTCAATATAATAAAATAAAATAAAACTCAAAAACAAATAAAACTAAATAAAAATGAAAAATGAACGATCATACCATGGTGGGTTGTCTCCCACCTAGCACTTTTAGTTAAAGTCCTTAAGTTGGACGTTTGGTAAGCTCTTCTGTTATGGTGGCTTGTGCTTGAACTCATCCAGGAATCTCCACCAATGTTTGTATCTCCAGTCACCTCCGGGATCCCAAATTAGGCGCAGAAAGCCTTCAAGTAAGTTAAAGCAAGTGACAAGGCCCTAAGAGTGTTGATTGCCAGAATGAATTCCGGGGTCCCAAATCTTGCTGTTGCACCCGTCTTCTTGTTGATTATCATGATTCCATCCAGGTGGTTCAGCTTTAGAATTCTCACTGAAGCTTCCAAATAACTTCCTAGACCCATTCAGTTGAGCTTTACACCAACCTTTGCGTTTAAACTTAAAGCTTCCAACCATAATGAACCTTGCAGGACAATTCTTACCACTGGCCATCTTCCTCTTACTCTTAATGCCACAAAGAGCTCTAGGTTGACCATCCGTCTCCAGTAGCCCATATTCAAGTGGGATTAGAAAGCTAAGGGATATGAATTTTACCGACTTGAATGTTGTGAAGGATGGCAACTTAGGGGGAGGTGTTTTTAATGAAATTGCAAGCTCCACTGCCTTGTGCTCTTCTCTGATAATTACCACCTCTTTGCAAGCTTCTTCAATTTCAACCTCTTCCTCTTGGTAGCTTTCTTCCAATTCAATCTTCTCTTCATTGCTTTCCAAGGGCATGGGAGGTTGTGCTTCTTCTTCTTGAATATCCATCTCTTGATCAACCTCTTCCAAGTCTTCAACTGTGATATGCCTTGGAGGTTGTACACCCTCCTCAGCATCAATTTCAAACGTCTTGAAAGGGGGTTCTATGACTGGACTTTCCCATGGAGGTTCTGCATCTCCTAAGTCTTCAACCACTTCTTCTTCTTCAATAATTCCGGCTTCCTCTACTTGTTCCAGTACAAAGTCATGCTCCGTACTGTTCACTGGAGTTTCTAGTATCTCCTTCATACTACGTTCTTCATTAGATTGTCCACATGAAGCCATGGGGGTTCCTTGAGTGTCCGAATGTCGGGAAGCTAATTGACTCATTATTGCTTGCCCCAATTGATGAATGGTTGCCTGACATCGATCCACTATTTCCTTGAGACGATCCTTTGTCTCTTGATGCACTCGGCTTTCTTAAATAGGATCATAGTGCTCTTGGATTGATGGATATGGAGATGGTGAATATTGAAGTGGTGGTTCTTGTGAGTAATTGTGTTGGAATTGGGATGGTTCTATATATGGTTCATATGGCTTATAAGGTGGTTGGTATGGTGGTTGAGGGTTAGGGTCATATGGAGGTGAATGGCGGAAAGGGGCTTGTGAGTATGGTGGTCCAAAGTCATGTTGAGGAAAGGGTTTATAGGCATATGGTGGCGGTTGTTGATAGTCCATTGGAGGTGGTTGTTGCCATGAGGGTTGATCAAATCCTTGTGGCTCCTCCCATCTTTGATTGTTCCAACTTTGATGCCTGTTCTCATTGTAATTTCTTCTTCCTGCAACATTATTGTAACCAGACTCATAGCCAAAGGGGTGAGAGTTCATAGTATCAAATAAAAATTAAAAATGAAAATAAAAATAATTTTAAATTAAAAGGTTATTTAAATTTTGAATTTGAAAATTAAAATTTGAAATTTTGAATTTTAAATTTTTGAATTTTGAATTTTTGAAATTTGAAATTTGAAATTTGATTTTTGAAATAAGATAAGATAAAAATTTTAAAATAAAAACCAATAACCTCTTAACTTAAGAAAAAGCAAAAATAAAAACAAATAAACAAGCAAAAATAAAATATTTACAATAACCAATAATAAGGCACACGTTTGCAATTCCCCGGCAACGGCGCCATTTTGACGTTGGGATTTTTGCCAGTAAAGAAGTTCATAAAAACAGTCGCGTTGTAGATATAGTCTCTAAACCGACAGAAATCCCTTCTTACAAATGTTTTGGTTGTCACAAGTAACAAACCCCTTTAAAATTGATAACCGAGTATTTAAACCTCGGGTCGTCTTCTCAAGGAATTGCAGGGAAGTATGTTCTTATTATTGGTTATGGAGATTGTAAATTTAGGGTTTTGAGAATAGGGAGCAAGTAATTTAAATTGCAATTAAAATAAATAAATAACTGTAAAATAAACTTTTGGCAAGGTATGAGAAATTGGAAGTCCTAGCCCAGTTATCCTTATCAACAATAGTGAAAGTTGACTCTTGATTCCACTTAGTTAACCTTTACTAGAGCAAGGGAAGGTTAAGTGACTAATTAGTTTGATCTTCAAATCCTAGTTAATCCCTAAGGAAAGATTGGGATTATCGAAGTTCAGTTCAATTAGCAAAGATAACAATTATCACTTATGTTGAGTTAAGATAACTCCTGAGTTACTAATTTCTTAACCAAAGCCAAGAATGTAGAAAGCTAAATTAAAATCATAAATATCTAGAATACCTCAAATAAAATACATTCAAAGCAGTAAAATCTAACATGGAAAAGTTCATAAGCTAATTGGACAACATAAATCAAATACAAATAAAAGCATTAGAGTCAATAAAAATAGAAGCGAAAGTAAATAGAAAGGGACATTGAACCTGGGATCGAGAGTCACTCCTAAAACTAAGAGAAGTTCTAAAACATGAAAAGTGAATTATGAGAGCCTCTTCTATGAATGGATGCAATCCCCCACTTTATAGCGTCTAATCTGTGTTTTCTGGGCCGCGAACTGGGTCGAAAACAGCCCGGAAATCGCTGGAGAAGAATTCAAACACGCTGATTTCTGTCACTGCGATGCGGCCGCATAGAGCACGCGGTCGCGTCGCCTAGCGTCAGGGTAACTATGGCATATTATATATCAAATCGAAGCCCCGAATGTTAGCTTTCCAACGCAACTGAAACCACGTCGTTTGGATCTCTGTAGCTAAAGTTATAGCCGTTTGAGTGCAAAGAGGTCAGGCTGGACAGCTTAGCAATTTCTCCAACTTCTTGTATTCCTTCCACTTTTGCATGCTTCCTTTCCATCCTCTGAGCCATTCCTGCCCTGTTATCTCTGAAATCACTTAACACACATATCAAGGCATCTAATGGTGATAAGAGAGGATTAATATTAGCAATTATAAGTCCAAAGAAGCATGTTTTCAATCATAGCACATAATTAGGAAGGCAAATATAAAACCATGCAAATAGTATGAATAAGTGGGTAAAGAGTTGATAACATCCACTCAATTGAGCACAAGATAAACCATAAAATAGTGGTTTATCAGAGATCACTAGGGATCAAAGATGTTGATTTCTCATGAATTAATGGTGATCAATTCTTTCTCAATCATGTGAATAGATCTATGACAGATTGTGAGTAATTGGATCCCAATCTCTTGGTGATTCAATTTCTCTTATCACAAACAATTGCCAATCTGTTAATCTAATTGCTCATGAGAAGAGATGAAGATCAATGGCTAATCCCAAATGCTACATGATTCCCAGGATTTCAATTCAAGGTGGTTACATCTTACATACCAAACCAAGAATATATCAACCAAGAAAATCATGAGAGGATAAACCCCAAACTGAATTCTATGACTCCTTTCTCAAGTTTATCACACAATTCAAGTAGATTCAATCCCTCTCTCGATAGTAATTGAATCTATGAAGCACAAGAGTTTCCTCTTAGATAAACTAACTTGAATTGAGAAGAAAAGAAGAAGTATTAATTCATTAAAACTAACAGAGCTCCTCCCCCTAGTGAAAATGGGGTTTAATGACTTATAACTCCAAGTACAAACAGAATTCCAAAACTGGAAATTAAACTAAGTACAAAAAGAAAAGAAAAGAAAAAGAAAGCTCAAAGCAAAGATGAAAAGTGAAAGTGATCTAAAGAATGAGCAAAAAGTAAAAGTTCCAAAAGTTCAAAAGTCCCCTTTAGATTCAGAGTGCCACCTATTTATACAAGTTTACTTGCTTCTCAGGTGTACTTGCAGGTTTCTCAAAATGGGCCTTTTAAACTTTCAGTTTGTACAGTCTTTTAGGCATTGGCGTAGGATACTCTGCTCCCAGGCTTGCGTAGCATTTTCCCAGCGTTAGCTCCCTTCTTCATTTGTGCGTATGCACTTTTGCACGTGCGTACGCACCAATGCAAGAGTTGCACTTGTGCGTAAGCATTCCGTTCTGTGCGCATGCATGTTTGCCATTTCTTCCTCCTATGTGTACGCATACCGAGTCATGTGTATGCACCCAGGCCAGTTTTTCCATTCCAAACTTCGAAAACTATCGCAGGCGCCTTTGGAAAAAACGTAGCGCCAAAGGCGCTCTCCTGGTGATGCAAAGCACTTTTGAGAAAAGCGTAGCGCCAAAGGCGCTCTCCTAGAGCTACATAGCACTTTTGAGAAAAGCGTAGCGCCAAAGGCGCTCTCCTGGAGATGCACAACACTTTTGAGGAACGCGAAGCCCCAAAGGCGCTCTCCTGTAAATGCACAACGCTTTTGGGAAAAGCGCAGTGCCAAAGGCGCTCTCCTGTAAATGCTGACTGGTGCTTGTGGAGCAAGCGTAGCGCCAAAGGCGCTCTTCTCCTGATCATGATCACAAAGAAAGAAAAAATGCATCAAAGCTCTGCCCCCTGTGCAACCTATTTTTAATAATTCATCCATTCAAAATTTTCTTGAGTTATTTACATAGAATTGACCAAAATTCACTTAGTCCTTGACACATTAGTGTATGATGAGAAAATTCATCCAAGTGCTTGTTTATTTCAAATAACATGCATGAAATTAAACTAAAATTAACTAAATTAACCAGTTAATCTAGCTAAGATGCAAATGCAGCACAACACCAAACATGAAATGTTGCTTGTCCTCAAGCAAAAGATAAAAGAGTTTTGACAATAACTGGAATGCAAGGATTGAAAGGAACAACAAAGAAGAAATCTCTAATTAGTAATGGGGTCACTTTGTTTCATGCATTTAGTCGTGGCTCCTTTATGTATGAACTTATATGAGCTCCCTGAATAAGATACTTGCCCAAACACTAACTTGGTTGATTCTGTGAGACTCCTTTCTTATTGCACTGTTATATCATCCTCAACTTATTTTCTTATTTCTTTCAGAGCTTCCTTATTTTATTTGAGCTCAGTGTCATGTCTTAAGGCGGCTTTTTATCATAAGCTTTCAATCAACAATCCCAAACTAGTTGGTTTAAGTTGTTAGGTGTTCAAACACACCTTCTGATTTTCTTGCTCAAGCTTCATTTCTTAATACATTCATACCACAGGCATATAACTTGAAATTGTCTTTGAATAGTGGTGTCCAGTACCTCTTTGGGTTACTAAATGTTTTGCTACAAGGCTACTCTTGATAATGGGTTTTCAATCGATAATCCCGAGTTAGTTAACTCAAGTTACCGAGTGATGAAGCACCTTTCAGATTTACTTACCCAAGTATGTCTTTAAACACAAACACCACAGACACATACCCAAAGTTTTATCATTAATGGCTAGCCTCTTTATTTGTTTTCCTCTTGTTTCTTTTCTCTGTTTTTGCTCTTGTTTTCTTCTCTGCATTGTTTATTGTTAAGGATCTTTGTTCATCACATTTTTAGAGTCTCAACATATCTAACCAACAGTTCTTGTGCAAGCAAGCATTTTGGCTTCTTTAATCTCTTAAGCCATAATCTGGTCATAATCACAATATGTGTACCACCACTTTCATAAGACTTATTTATTCCTCCTAGGCTAGACTTCTCTTTGTTTTTGTTCATAAGAATCCTTTTATTCAATTCAAAAGAATTTGAAACAAGAAAACATTCTAAGCATATGAATGATACACAAACAAACAACTAGACATAAGGGTGCATACTATGCAGAACATGAAAAACTTAGAAGGCACATCATTTTTCAGACATGCATCTTCTTTATTTACTAAAGCTATGAAAAGAACTTCACCACCTTTAGTTTTTGTGTCCTTTCCCTTTGCTTGACTCCCCTTGTTTCTCTTTATTCTTTAGTTCCTGTTTCTTTTTCTTCCTTGTTTCCTCTTGTTGTTTTCCAAGTTGATCTTCCTCTTCTAGAAGTCCGGTACTCACCAATCTCTGCCTCAATCTTTCCTCATTTCTTTTTACTTTTGCTAACTGCCCCTCTCCTAGTTCAGTGACCTCTGGATATGGTCTGATTTTCGATTCAATACAGGCAAGCTGGCAGTTAGGTAGCTGAGCTTGGCTTGAGTCTCCATAACATATTCAACCCTATCTAAGTGCCTGGCCTCTCTGGCTGTATGATGTAGATTTTTCCAGTGAACCAAGTCTTGGAGGTATATCTCTTGCTGAGCTTGTTGTTGAGACATTTTGTGGATAGAATCTTGGAGTTGAGTATACTGTTCCCTTTGCTGATCCAGTAATCTTGATTGAAACTCTGTCTGTTGATCCATCATTTTCAGTTGGAACTCCTTTTGTTGCTCTTGAGCCTTCATGTACTGTTGAGATATTCCCTCAATAGCACTCTGGATTTGACTCAAATCAAATGTGTTAGGAGCTTGTCCCTCTTCCTATTGTAGTCTCCTCTTTCTTCTGTGAGGTCTTCTTTGGCTCTGAGTGCCTGTGACATATTCCATTCTCTGCTTGTTGATCGGCTTGCCTTCTGATACCCAGTCTGTGTCTTCGACTTCAAAAAGTACCCTTGCTTTCTTGCACAAACGCAGGATAGTACTTGGATGGCCGAGCCTAGTTCCTTTACTGTAGTCTTCTGTTGTCTCTTGGATACTGTCTGCAATGATTTGTGGAACGTTTATTTCTCCCCCCTTATTATGCAATGAATCATAATTTCCCTTTTTATTGTGACTTCAGAAGTATTTCCGGTGGGGGAGATGGATCTTCTTACAATTTCGGCCCAGCCTTTGCCTTCGGGTGAGAGGTCACCTCTTCTCAAGTGGCATAGATTTCTACTCCCCTTACATAGCTTTTGTATGGGGGGTTACTTTTGCTTTCCCTAACTGCATTTGAATAGAATTCCCGTACAAGAGTTGCACTTACTTCTTTATAGGGGTCACAAAGGAGTTCCCATCTTCTTTTTCAAATCACTTCTCTTATTGTAAAGCACTCGTCTATCCCCAATTTAAATCCTATCTCCGGGATGACTTCTTTTTCTTCCATCTACCCATGATATTGAAGCTCATAGAATTGAGATTTAAATCTCTTTTCATCATAAGTGGGTGGCTCCACAGGTTGCTTGCCTTTTCTCTTCTTAGAATTTGATGAAGAGGCCATTGAGTGTAAATGAAAAGGGCCGAATCCACACCAAAATTGGAATGGTGCTTGTTCTTAAGCACAAATAGTCTATGAGAAAAACTAAGAAGAAAAGGGTTAGAGGATGAGATGTATGAGCACGGAATGAGGGTGATGAGGGGTGAATAAGAAAGAAGGATGTACGTTTGGTAAGGACAGGGGAACTAGTGATGAATAAAGCAAAAGGTATATGACTGAAAAAAAGAGTGAAGGTTGCTTAGTAACTTAAGGCAAGGAAATGAATTTGTGATTCAAGACTAGTGGGGGTGGTTGATGAGCAGATAATTTATACGCTTTTTGGCATTGTTTTTAGTATATTTTAGTTAGTTTTTATTATATTTTTATTAGTTTTATTTAAAAATCACATTTCTGGACTTTACTATGAGTTTGTGTATTTTTCTGTGATTTCAGGTATTTTCTGGCTGAAATTGAGGGACCCGAGCAAAAATCTGATTCAGAGGCTGAAAAAGGACTGCAGATGCTGTTGGATTCTGACCTCCCTGATTCAAAGTGGATTTTCTGGAGCTACAGAAGCCCAATTGGCGCGCTCTCAATTTTGTTGGAAAGTAGACATCCTGGGCTTTCCAGCAATATATAATACTCCATACTTTACCCGAGATTTAATGGCCCAAACCGGCGTTCCAAGTCAGCTCAAGAATTTTGGCGTCAAAACGCCAGAACTGGCACAAAAGCTGGAGTTAAACGCCCAAACTGGCACAAAAGCTGGCGTTTAACCCCAAGAAAAGTCTCTACACATGAAAGCTTCAATGCTCAGCCCAAGCACACACCAAGTGGGCCCGGAAGAAGATTTCTGTATTAATTACTTATTTCTGTAAACCCTAGGCTACTAGTTCTCTATAAATAGGACCTTTTACTATTGTATTTTCATCTTGGTTCTTCTGGTTCCCTCTCTGGGGCCAAAGCCAATGACCTCCATTATCACTTTTGTATTTTCAACGGTGGAGTTTCTACACACCATAGATTAAGGTGTGGAGCTCTGCTGTTCTTCATGAATTAATACAAGTACTATTGTTTTTCTATTCAACTCAAGTCTATTTCTTCTCCAAGATATTCATTCGCACCTAAGAACATGATGAATGTGATGATTATGTGACACTCATCACCATTCTCACCTATGAACGCGTGACTGACAACTACTTCCGTTCTACATGCAAACAAACTTGAATGTGTATCTCTTGGGTTTCTAATCTAAGATTGGAACCTTCGTGGTATAGGCTACAATTATTGGCGGTCATTCTTGAGATCCGGAAAGTCTAAACCTTGTCTGTGGTATTTCGAGTAGGATCTGGGAAGGGATGACTGTGACGAGCTTCAAACTCGCGATTGTTGGGCGTGTGACAGACGAAAAGGATCAATGGATCCTATTCCAACATGATCGAGAACCGACAGATGATTAGTCGTGCGGTGACAGCGCATTTGGAACGTTTTCACTGAGAGGACAGGAAGTAGCCATTGACAACGGTGATGCCCAATATAAAGCTTGCCATGGAAAGGAGTATGAATGATTGGAAGAAGGCAATAGGAAAGCAGAGGTTCAGGAGGAACAAAGCATCTTTATACGCTTATCTGAAATTCCAACCAAAGAATTACATAAGTATCTCTATCTTTATTTTATGTTTTATTTATCTTTTAATTATCAATTCTCCATCATCATCTGAATCCGCCTGACTGAGATTTACAAGATGACCATAGCTTGCTTCAAGCCGACAGTCTCCATGGGATCGACCCTTACTCACATAAGGTATTACTTGGACGACCCAGTGCACTTGCTGGTTAGTTGTGCGGAATTGTGACAAAGTGTGATTCACGTTTAAGAGCTCCAAGTCCTTTGGCGCCATTGTTGATGATCACAATTTCGTGCACCAAGTTTTTAGTGCCGTTGCCGGGGATTTTTTAAGTTTGGACAACTGACGGTTCATCTTGTTGCTTAGATTAGGTAATTTTATTTTATTTTTATTTTCGAAAAATTAAAAATTTTTTTTTTCTATTTTGTTCTTCAGAGTTTTTAAGAATGAATTCTAGAGTTTCATGATGATCTGTTGAAGTCTGGCTGGTTGTGAAACCATGTCTAAATTTTTGGACCGAGGTTTCAACTTATCATCACAAGAGCTTGTTGATTTCTATCAATTTTGCTGTTGTTAGTAATGATCTGCTAAAGCTTGGCTGGCCATTGGCCATGTCTAGTGTTTTGGACCGGAGCTTTCATTGAAAGCTTGGCTGGCTAGTAAGCCATGTCTAATTCCTGGACCGGAGTCTTAGACTAGCATTGCAATGATTCCTGGAACTCTTACTAAAAATTCTGAACCCCTTTGTTTTCTTTTCCACTCAATTTTCGAAAAATCACAAAAAAATTTATAAAATCATAAAAATCAAAAATATTTTATGTTTCTTGTTTGAGTCAAGTATCTAATTTTAAGTTTGGTGTCAATTGCATACCTATAATTTTTGAAAATTACATGCATTATGTTCTTCATTAATCTTCAAAGTTGTTCTTGATGATTTCTTTGCTCTGATCTTTAAATTCTCTTGTTTTGTGTGTTTTGTTATTTCTCATATGCATTCTCAATTTGTTAGTGTCTCTTATATGAAAATTTTTAAGTTTGGTCTCCTGCATGCATTGTTTGTTTGATTTGAGTTTTCTAAGATTAGTTGTATTTTGATTGTTTCTCATCATTGAAAAATTCAAAAAAATTCTCAAAACTATGTCTTTTCAAGTCAATAATACAGAGAATTGAAGATTCAGAACATTCAGCAGAGGAATCAAACAGAAAAAGCTGGGCATTCAAAACGCCCAGTGAAGAAGGAAAACTGGCGTTTAAACGCCAGCCAGGGTACCTGGCTGGGCGTTTAACGCCCAAAAAGGTAGGATTTTGGGCATTAAACGCCAGAATGGATGCCATTCTGGGCGTTTAACGCCAGAAGGACACTAGAGGGAAGATTTTGTATTTAATTCAAATCTTTTTCAAATTTTCATAATTTTTCAAAATCAAATCTTTTCAATCATATCTCTTCAAAATCAATTTCTTTCCATTTTTTATTATTTTCAAAAATCTTTGCTATAATTAATGATCTACTTCAAAATTTTCAAGTTGTTACTTGCCTATTAAGAAAGGATAAAATTTTAAATTTTAAGAATCATATCTTTTAATTTCTTGTTAGTCAAGTAATCAACTTTAATTTTTAAACTTTCTTTTTTAAAATTGATTTTCAATCATATCTTCTCAATCATATCTTTTCAATCACATCTTTTTCAAAATTAACCCTCAATCATATCTTTTTGATTTTTAATTTCAAAATCTTTTTCAAAAATCACTTAATTTCTTTCCTAATCTTAATTTTCGAAAATCTCAATCAAATTTTCAAACTTCTTTTTATTATTTCAAAATCTTTTTAATTTATTTTCGAAAATTCTTCCCCTCTTCTCACACCCTTCTATTTAAGGGACTAACACTCCTCCTCAAGGTGTAATTCGAACTCTATCCCTCTTGATAAGTTCGAATTCTCTTCTATCTACCTCCTCCTTCTATTCTTCTTTTCCTCTGACACCTCAAGGAATCTCTATACTGTGACATAGAGGATTCCCTACTTTCTTGTTCTCTTCTCTTTCATATGAGTAGGAGCAAAGATAAAGGCATACTTGTTCAAGCTGATCCTGAACCTGAAAAGACCTTGAAGAGAAAGTTAAGAGAAACTAAAGCACAATTCTCTCTAGAGGGCCTAACAGAGCTTTTTAAAGAAGAAAAAGCCATGGCAGCCGAAAACAACAATGCCAACAATGCAAGGAAGGTGCTTGGTGACTTTACTGCACCTACTCCCGACTTCTATGGGAGAAGCCTCTCAATCCCTGCCATTGGAGCAAACAACTTTGAGCTTAAGCCTCAATTAGTTTCTCTAATGCAACAGAATTGCAAGTTTTATGGACTTCCATTGGAAGATCCTCATCAGTTCTTAGCTGAATTCTTGCAAATCTGTGACACTATCAAGACCAATGGGGTTGATCCTGAGGTCTACAGACTTATGCTCTTCCCTTTTGCTGTAAGAGATAGAGCTAGGACATGGTTGGACTCACAACCTAAAGAAAGCCTGAACTCTTGGGAAAAGCTAGTCAATGCCTTCTTGGCAAAGTTCTTTCCACCTCAAAAATTGAGCAAGCTTAGAGTGGAAGTCCAAACCTTCAGACAGAAGGAAGGTGAATCCCTCTATGAAGCTTGGGAAAGATACAAGCAATTGATCAGAAGGTGCCCTTCTGACATGCTTTCAGAATGGAGTATCATAGGAATCTTCTATGATGGTCTGTCTGAACTATCCAAGATGTCATTAGACAGCTCTGCTGGAGGATCTCTTCATCTGAAGAAGATGCCTGCAGAAGCTCAGAAACTCATTGAGATGGTTGTAAATAACCAATTCATGTACACTTCTGAAAGGAATTCTGTGAATAATAGGATAACTCAGAAGAAAGGAGTTTTAGAGATTGATACTCTGAATGCCATATTGGATCAGAATAAAATATTAACCCAACAAGTCAATATGATTTCTCAGAGTCTGTCTGGAATGCAAGCAGCAACAGGTAGTACTAAGGAAGCTTCCTCTGAAGAAGAAGCTTATGATCCTGAGAACCCAGCAATGGAAGAGGTGAATTACATGGGAGAACCCTGTGGAAACACCTATAATCCTTCATGGAGAAATTATCCAAATCTCTCATGGAAGGATCAACAGAGACCTCAACAAGGTTTTAACAACAATAATGGTAGAAGAAACAGGTTTAGCAATAGCAAGCCATTTCCATCATCTTCTCAGCAACAGACAGAGAATTCTAAGCAAAGCCACTCTGACTTAGCAACCATTATCTCTGATCTAATCAAAGCCACTCAAATTTTCATGACTGAAGCAAGGTCCTCTATTAGAAATTTGGAGGCACAAGTGGGTCAGCTGAGTAAGAAAATTACTGAACTCCCTCCTAGTACTCTCCCAAGCAATACAGAAGAGAATCCAAAAAGAGAGTGTAAGGCCATAACCACAACCCACACGGCCGAACCTGAAGAAGAGGAAGAGGCAGTGATCTCCACTGAGGAAGACCTCAATGGACGTCCACTGGCCTCCATGGAGTTCCCTGATGAGGAACCATGGGAATCTGAGGCTCACGCAGAGACCATAGAGATTCCATTGAATTTACTTCTACCATTCATGAGCTCTGATGAGTATTCTTCCTCTGAAGAGGATGAAGATGTTACTGACGAGCAAGTTACTAAGTACCTTGGAGCAATCATGAAACTAAATGCCAAGTTATTTGGTAATGAGACTTGGGAGGATGAACCTCCATTGCTCATCAAAGAACTGGATGACTTAACTAGGCAGAAATTACCTCTGAAGAGACAAGATCCTGAAAAATTCTCAATACCTTGTACCATAGGTACCATGACCTTTGAGAAAGCTCTGTGTGACCTAGGGTCAAGCATAAACCTCATGCCTCTCTCTGTAATGGAGAAGCTAGGGATCATTGAGGTACAAGCTGCAAGAATCTCACTAGAGATGGCAGATAATTCAAGGAAACAAGCTTATGGACTTGCAGAGGATGTCTTGGTAAAGGTTGAAGACTACTACATCCCTGCTGATTTCATAATCCTAGAGACTGGGAAGTGTATGGATGAATCCATCATCCTTGGCAGACCCTTCCTAGCCACAGCAAAAGCTGTGATTGATGTTGACAGAGGAGAATTGATCATTCAAGTGAATGAAGACTCCCTTGTGTTTAAAGCTCAAGGATCTCCTTCTGTAACCATGGAGAGGAAGCATGAAAAGCTTCTCTTAATACAGAGTCAAACAGAGCCCCCACAGTCAAACTCTAAGTTTGGTGTTGGGAGGCCACAACCAAACTTTAAGTTTGATGTTGAACCCCCACATTCAAACTCTAAGTTTGGTGTTGGGAGGTTCCAATATTGCTCTGAACATCTGTGAGGCTCCATGAGAGCCCACGGTCAAGCTATTGACATTAAAGAAGCACTTGTTGGGATGCAACCCAATCTTTACTGTTCTATGTTAAATTTCTATTTTCTTTTGTTATTTTATATTTTCTGTAGGTTGATGATCATGTGAAGTCACAAAAACAATTGAAAAAGCAAAAACAGAAGGAAAAACAGTATTAAAAATAGAACACCCTGGAGGAGAAACTTACTGGCGTTTAAACGCCAGTAAGGGTAGCGGAATGGGCGTTAAACGCCCAGTCTGGCACCATTCTGGGCGTTTAATGCCAGAAATGGGCACCAGACTGGCGTTTAACGCCAGGAATGGGCAAGAAGCTGGCGTTAAACGCCAGAAATGGGCAGCAGCCTGGCGTTTAACGCCAGGATTGGCAAAAAGGGGCGTTTTTACACGCCACTTGGTGCAGGGATGAGATATCCTTGACACCTCAGGATCTGTGGACCCCACAGGATCCCCACCTACCGCACCTCTCCCTCTCTCTTCTTCACCCATTCACCAATCACCTCAATACCTCTTCCCCAAAAACCCCTCACCTATCAAATCCCACCATTATCTTCACCACTCACATCCATTCTTCATAAAACCCCACCTACCTCACCATTCAAATTCAAACCACTTTCCCACCCAAACCCACCCATAATGGCCGAACCATACCCCCTCTCCACTCCTATATAAACCCATCTTTACTCCTTCATTTTCACACAACATACACACTACTTCTCCCCCTTGGCCGAAACACTAAGCCCCCTCCATCTCCTCTATTTCTTCTTCTTCTACTCTCTTCTTTCTTCTTTTGCTCGAGGACGAGCAAACCTTCTAAGTTTGGTGTGGTAGAAGCTAAAGATTTTTGTTTTTCGATAACCATTTATGGCACCAAAGACCGGAGAAACCTCTAGAAAGAGGAAAGGGAAGGCAAAAACTTCCACCTCCGAGTCATGGGAGATGGAGAAATTCCTTTCAAGGGTGCATCAAGACCACTTCTATGAAGTTGTGGCCAAGAAGAAGGTGATCCTCGAGGTCCCTTTTAAGCTCAAAAATGGCGAATATCTGGAGATTCGAAGAAGAGGTTGGGAAGTTCTCACCAACCCCATTCAACAAGTCGGAATCTTAATGGTTCAAGAGTTCTATGCCAATGCATAGATCACAAAGAACCATGATCAAAGTGTAAACCCGGACCCAAAGAATTGGCTTACAATGGTCCGAGGGAAATACTTGGATTTTAGTCCGGAAAATGTAAGGTTGGCATTCAACTTGCCCATGATGCAAGGAGATGCACACCCCTACACTAGAAGGGTCAACTTTGATCAAATGTTGGACCCTCATAGACATCTGTGAAGAGGGCGCTCAATGGAAGAGAGATTCAAGAGGGAAGCTGGTTCAACTAAGAAGGCATGACCTCAAGCCCGTGGCTAGGGGATGGTTGGAGTTTATCCAACGCTCAATCATTTCCACTAGCAACCGGTCTGAAGTTACTATAGACCGAGCCATCATGATTCATAGCATTATGATTAGAGAGGAAGTAGAAGTTCATGAGGTTATATCCCAAGAACTCTACAAGGTGGTGGACAAGTCCTCTACTGTGGCAAGGTTAGCCTTTCCTTACCTCATTTGTCACCTCTGTAATTCAGTTGGAATTGACATAGAGGGAGACATTCTCATTGATGAGGACAAGCCCATCACTAAGAAAAGGATGGAGTAAATAAGAGAACCTCACCAAGAGCATGAGGAATTTCCTCATTATGAAATCCCTGAGATGCCTCAAGGGATGCATTTTCCTCCACAAAACTATTGGGAGCAAATCAACACCTCCCTAGGAGAATTAAGCTCCAACATGGGACAACTAAGGGTGGAGCACCAAGAGCATTCCATCCTCCTCGATGAAATTAGAGAAGACCAAAGAACCATGAGAGAGGAGCAACAAAGGCAAGGAAGAGACATTGAGGAGCTCAAGAACTCCATAAGATCTTCAAGAGGAAGAACAAGCCACCATCACTAAGGTGGACCCGTTCTTTAATCTCTTTGTTCTTTATTTTCTATTTTTCGAAAATTATGCTTTATGTTTATTTATGTTTGTGTCTTTATTACATGATCACTAGTGTCTAAGTGTCTATGCCTTAAAGCAATAAAAATGAATCCATCACCTTTCTTAAATGAAAAATGTTTTTAATTGAAAAAGAAAAAGAAGTGCATGAATTTTGAATTTTATAACAGTTTAGTTACTTTGATGTGGTGGCAATACTTTTGTCTTTCTGAATGAATGCTTGAACAGTGCATATTTTTGATACTGTTGATTCATGAATGTTAAAATTGTTGGCTCTTGAAAGAATGATGGAAAAGGAGAAATGTTATTTGATAATCTGAAAAATCATAAAATTGATTCTTGAAGCAAGAAAAAGCAGTGAAAAGCTTGCAGAAAAAAGGATATATGCGAAAAAAAAGAGAGAAAGAAAAAGCAAGCAGAAAAAGCCAATAGCCCTTTAAACCAAAAGGCAAGGGTAAAATAAAAAAGGGATTCAAGGCTTTGAGCATCAGTGGATAGGAGGGCCCACAGGAATAGAATCCTGGCCTAAGCGGCTAAACCAAGCTGTCCCTAACCATGTGCTTGTGGCGTGAAGGTGTCAAGTGAAAACTTGAGACTGAGCGGTTAAAGTCGTGGTCCAAAAGCAAAAGAGTGTGCTTAAGAGCTCTGGACACCTCTAATTGGGGACTCTAGCGACGCTGAGTCACAATCTGAAAAGATTCACCCTGTTATGTGTCTGTGGCATTTATGTATCTGGTGGTAATACTAGAAAACAAAATGCTTTGGGTCACGGCCAAGACTCATAAAGTAGCTGTGTTCAAGAATCAATATACTTAACTAGGAGAATCAATAACACTATCTGGATTCTGAGTTCCTATAGATGCCAATCATTTTGAACTTCAAGGGATAAAGTGAGATGCCAAAACTGTTCAGAAGCAAAAAGCTAAAAGCCCCTCTCATCTAATTAATACTGATCTTTATAGATGTTTTTGGAATTCATTGTACATTCTATTCTTTTTATCTTATATGATTTTCAGTTGCTTGGGGACAAGCAACAATTTAAGTTTGGTGTTGTGATGAGCGGATAATTTATACGCTTTTTGGCATTGTTTTTAGTATGTTTTTAGTATATTTTAGTTAGTTTTTATTATATTTTTATTAGTTTTTATTTAAAAATCATATTTCTGGACTTTACTATGAGTTTGTGTATTTTTCTGTGATTTCAGGTATTTTCTGGTTGAAATTGAGGGACCTGAGCAAAAATCTGATTCAGAGGCTGAAAAAGGACTGCAGATGCTGTTGGATTCTGACCTCCCTGCATTCAAAGTGGATTTTCTGGAGCTACAGAAGCCTAATTGGTGCGCTCTTAATTGCGTTGGAAAGTAGACATCCTGGGCTTTCCAGCAATATATAATAGTTCATACTTTGCCCGAGATTTGATGGCCCAAACCGGCGTTCCAAGTCAGCTCAAGAATTCTGGCGTCAAAACGCCAGAACTGGCACAAAAGCTGGAGTTAAACGCCCAAACTGGCACAAAAGCTGGCGTTTAACTCCAAGAAAAGTCTCTACACATGAAAGCTTCAATGCTCATCCCAAGCACACACCAAGTGGGCCCGGAAGAAGATTTCTGCATTAATTACTTATTTATGTAAACCCTAGGCTACTAGTTCTCTATAAATAGGACCTTTTACTATTGTACTTTCATCTTGGTTCTTCTGGTTCTCTCTCTGGGGCCGAAGCCAATGACCTCCATTATCACTTTTGTATTTTCAACGGTGGAGTTTCTACACACCATAGATTAAGGTGTGGAGCTCTACTATTCTTCATGAATTAATACAAGTACTATTGTTTTTCTATTCAACTCAAGTCTATTTCTTCTCCAAGATATTCATTTGCACCCATGAACATGATGAATGTGATGATTATGTGACACTCATCACCATTCTCACCTATGAACGCGTGACTGATAACCACTTTCGTTCTACATGCAAACAAGCTTGAATGTGTATCTCTTGGGTTTCAAATATAAGATTGGAACCTTCGTGGTATAAGCTAGAATTATTGGCGGTCATTCTTGAGATCCGGAAAGTCTAAACCTTGTCTGTGGTATTCCGAGTAGGATCTGGGAAGGGATAACTGTGACGAGCTTCAAACTCGCAATTGTTGGGCGTGTGACAGACGTAAAAGGATCAATGAATCCTATTCCAACATGATCGAGAACCGACAGATGATTAGCCGTGCGGTGACAGTGCATTTGGAACGTTTTCACTGAGAGGACAGGAAGTAGCCATTGACAACGGTGATGCCCAACATAAAGCTTGCCATGGAAAGGAGTATGAATGATTGGAAGAAGGCAATAGGAAAGCAGAAGTTCAGGAGGAACAAAGCATCTTCATACGCTTATCTGAAATTCCAACCAAAGAATTACACAAGTATCTCTATCTTTATTTTATGTTTTATTTATCTTTTAATTATCAATTCTCCATCACCATCTGAATCCGCCTGACTGAGATTTACAAGATGACCATAGCTTGCTTCAAGCCGACAGTCTCCGTGGGATCGACCCTTACTCACGTAAGGTATTACTTGGACGACCCAGTGCACTTGCTGGTTAGTTGTGCGGAATTGTGACAAAGTGTGATTCACGTTTAAGAGCTCCAAGTCCTTTGGCGCCATTGTTGATGATCACAATTTCGTGCACCAGTGGTGTTCAGCTAAGTAGAAATGGATGGTGAGGATTGAAGGAGTGTAATAGAAATGGATGGCTTATATGCTAGGGTGAGGTGAAGACAAGGATTGATGGTTGTTGTGGTTAGTTGGGATGGCATTGATGGTTCGGTCATGGCATGGGAAATACAAGTCTTCTAGCTAATGCATGTCAAGGTGATCTTCCCCTTTTTGTGTGTGCTGTCCGAAGTCCCTAGCTAGTGGCTTCCATCTATCACTTCTTTCTTTAAGCTTTCCTGCAAAATAAAGACAAAACTTCAAACTCCTTTCAATAGTTGGTGGCGGGAAATAGAATTAACTATATTTCAAAGGAATCAACGAAAAATAATTGTTGTTGCTTTCTTATGCTTAAGGAAAATAAATCAAATTGTGTCCTAGAATTCAATATGTATGTAGCTTATGTGGACACTAAACTTAGGTTGTGACTATGTGCTGCAAAATGAATCAGATCACTCAGATAGACTCAACTAATGTCAATGTCTCAGGATGCTATCTTAGAGTGCCTTTGTTCACACCAAACTTGGTGTCCATCATAAGCTACATGTAAACTCAGTGACCCTCTGTCACACTTGATTTAGTTTCTTTAAGTGCATATAAATAAACACTTTATTACTAACTATTAAAGCACAAAATTTAAAGGATACTATGCATGGGTTGCCTCCCATGAAGCGCTCTTTTATCGTCATTAGCTTGACGTTCCAACTTCCTTGTTCAAGTCAACACATGCACACTTTCCTCCTTCTCCCATGATCCACCAAGGTAGTGCTTCACCCTGTGGCCATTTACTGTGAATGTCTCTTTGGAAGCTTCATCAAGTACCTCTAGATAACCATGAGGAGATACTCTGGTGATGAGATAAAGAGCAGTCCACTTTGATCTAAGCTTTCCAGGAATAATTTTCAATCTTGAATTGAATAGCAATACTTTCTGGCCTGTTTCAAATGTCCTGGGGTAATCCTCTTATCATGCCATCTCTTTGCTCTCTCTTTGTATATCTTGGCATTTTCATATGCCTCGAGTCTGAATTCTTCTAATTCATTGAGCTGCAATAGTCTCTTCTCCCCTGCTGCTTGAGCATCCAGATTGAGGAGTTTGGTAGTCCATAAGGCTTTGTGCTCAAGCTCCACAGGGAGATGGCAAGCTTTGCCATAGACTAACTAGAAAGGAGACCTCCTAATGGGAGTTTTAAATACAGTTATGTATGTCCAGAGGGCATCATCTAATTTCCTTGCCCAGTCTTTTCTTGTAGCTCCCACAGTTTTCTCCAAGATCTTCTTCAACTCTCTGTTTGCTAACTCCACCTGTCCATTAATTTATGGATGGTAAGGTGTAGCTACCTTGTGGGTCACTCCATATCTATGAAGAAGAGTATTCAAATGCTTGTTGCAAAAGTGACTTCCACCATCACTTATAAGCCCTTTGGGTACTCCAAATCTGGTGAAGATGTTCCTTCTGAGAAATTGCAGGACTACATTGGCATCACATGTAGTAGTGGCTATAGCTTCCACCCATTTTGAGACATATTCTACAGTCACCAATATATATTTGAATGAGTAAGATGGAGGAAAGGGGCCCATGAAGTCAATTCCCCATATGTCAAATAATTCCACCTCCAAGATATACTTCTGAGGAATTTCATTCCTCTTGGTTAGGCTTCCTACTCTTTGGCATTCATTACATTGGCTCACAAACTTCCTAGCATCCTTGAAGATGGAGGGCCAATAGAATCCACTCTGAAGGACTTTTGTAGCTGTCCTCTCAGCACCAAAATGACCACCATAGCATGAGCTGTGATAATGCCATAAAATGTCTCTCATTTCACCCTCTGGTACACATCGTCTGATCATTCCATCTGGCATCTCTTGAACAGAAATGGCTCGTCCCACAAGAATAACTTGGCCTCATTGAGCAACTTCTGCACTTGTTGCCTAATGTAATATTGTGGGATACTTCTTCCTGCCTTATAGTTTGCAATATCTACAAACCAAGGAGCTTGTTGAACTTGCAAGAGATGTTCATCTGGAAATTTTTTATGCATTGGTTGTGAGGCTTCTTGATTAGTCCCTTGTGGTAGCCTTGATAAGTGGTCAGCAACTTGATTTTCACTTCCTTTCCTATTCCTTATCTCAATGTCAAAATCTTGTAAGAGTAGTACCATCTAATGAGCATTGTCTTAGCATCCTATTTTGACATAAGATACTTAAGGACAGCATAATCAGTGTAAACCACAATCTTTGATCTAATTAAATATGGCCTGAACTTATCAAAAGCATATACAACAGCTAATAGTTCTTTCTCTGTAGTGGTGTAGTTTTTCTATGCTTCATTTAATACTTTGTTTGCATAGTAAATGACATGATGTAATTTGTCCTTCCTTTGTCCCAAGACAGTACCAATTGCAAAATCACTTGCATCACACATGAGTTCAAAAGGCAGTCCCCAAGTTGGGGTGTGATGATTGGTGCTGTAGTGAGTTTAGTTTTCAGAATCTCAAAAGCATGTTTGCATTCATCATCAAAGATAAAAGGATTGCTAACCACTAGCGAATTGCTTAGTGGTTTAGCTATTTTAGAAAAATCTTTGATGAATCTCCTGTAGAATCCAGCATGCCCCAAGAAACTTCTAAGAGCTTTCACATTGGTTGGTAAAGGGAGTTTTTCTATGACTTCTACTTTTGCCTTGTCAACTTCTATACCCTTACTTGAAATTTTATGCCCATGAACAATCCCCTCAGGTACCATAAAATGGCATTTTTCCCAATTTAAAACCAAGTTAGTTTCTTGGTATCTCTTCAAAACTAGGGTAAGATGATGCAAGCAAGTATTAAAAGAGTCACCGAAAATAGAGAAATCATCCATAAAAACTTCAATGAACTTTTCTACCATGTCAGAGAAAATGGATAGCATGCACCTTTGAAAGGTTGCTGGAGAATTACACAACCCGAATGTCATTCTTCTATATGCAAAGACTCCAAAGGGGAAAGTGAAGGAGGTATTCTCTTGATCCCTGGGGTCCACCACTATTTTATTATAGCCCGAATATCCATCCAGAAAGTAATAGTAAGCATGGCCATCTAGCCTTTCTAACATCTGATCAATGAAGGGAAGAGGAAAATGGTCCTTCCTTGTGGCATCATTCAATCTTCTATAATCAATACACATTCTCCACCCAGTTACTGTCCTTGTTGGGATAAGCTCATTCTTTTCATTGGAGATGACAGTCATGCCTCCCTTCTTTGGTGCAACTTGGACTGGACTAACCCAGGGCTGTCAGAAATAGGATATATGATCCCAGCATCCCATAGCTTCATCACTTCTTTCTGAACCACTTCTTTTATTGTGGGATTTAGTCTCTTTTGAGGTTGCACAACTGGCTTAGAGTTTTCCTCCAAAAGTATTTTGTGCATACATATGGTGGGGCTTATGCCTTTCATATCATCAATTGTCTATCCTAGTGCGCTCTTGTAGGTTCTTAATACATCAAGGAGCTCTCCTTCTTCTTGTGCGCTCAAAGTGGAGTTAATGATCACTGGAAAGGTCTCTTTATCACCAAGGAAGGCATATTTGAGGTTTGGAGGCAAAGGCTTCAACTCTTGCTTTGGTGTCCTTTCTTCCCTAACTTCACTTGAATTTTCAAGTGTTTGTCTCTCCTTTGAATCTTTCTCTTGAATGTCTTGAGCTTCCCCTTCATGGTCTTCATATTGGTTTGCTTCAAGTGCTTCTTCAACCAAAGTATCTACCATATCAATTCTCATACAATTTTCTTTCTCAGTGGGAGATTGCATTACTTTGAAAACATTGATAACCATTTGCTCATCATGCACCTTGAGAACCATTTCACCCTTTTCAACATCAATAATTGCCCTAGCTGTGGCCATGAATGGTCTTCCAAGAATGATTGAGTTATTTCCTTCCTCATCCATGTCTAGGATCACAAAGTCAGCTGGGAAAATAAACTTTCCTACTTTCACTAATAGATTCTCCACTACTCCATTGGGTATCTTGAGAGATCTGTCAGCAAGTTGTAATGGCATTCTTGTAGGCTGAACCTCCTCTATCATCAATTTCTTCATCATGGCAAGAGGCATAGATTAATGCTTGCTCCCAAGTCACATAGTGCTTTATCAATTGTCATGTTCCCAATAGTTCATGGTATAAGGAAGCTTCCTGGATCTTTAAGTTTTGGTGAAGCCCTTTTGAATGATTGCACTACATTCTTGGGTTAGGATCACAGTCTCTTTCTCATGCCAGCTTCTCTTCTTGGTGATAAGTTCCTTAAGAAACTTTGCATAAGTGGCATTTGTTCTAAGCCTCAGCTAATGGAATGTTGGTTTCAAGTTTCCTGAAGATTTCAAAAACTTAGGAATGTTGATCCCTCATTTCTTTGTGTAGCCTCTATGAGTAAGGAGTTTGGGGACATAGGGCTTTACTCCTCCCTTCCTTTCCTCTGATTGTGGCTTCATGATTTCCTTATCTTTCTTAGAGGTTTGTGCATCTTTGTCTTTCTTATGTTCCACCTTGTCATTTTCCTTTAGCTCTGTTGCATCTTTGTTGATGTCTTTGGTGTCTTCTCCAACCAACTTTCCATTTCTCAACTGCACAGCTTTACATTCCTCCCTTGGATTAGGAATTGTATCGCTTGGAAAGGCATTAGCTGGCTGTTCAGCTAGTTGCCTGGCCAATTGCCCCACTTGTCTCTCAAGGTTTTTCATAGAGGCATCTTATCGTTCTTGTCCTTTAGCTAGGCTTTGTGTAGTCTGAGCAAGTGCTTGTGTGGTTTGGTTGAGAGCTTGCAAGGTGGCTTCAAGAGTTGAGATTCTGGCTTCCTGGTGGTTGAAGAGAGAACTTTTGTGTGGTCTAGAAATTCGCAGATGAATTCTCGTTGCAGGTATAGCTTCTAAACCAACAAAAGTCATTTCTTACAAATGTTTTGGTTGTCACAAGTAACAAACCCCTAAATAAATTGATAACCGAAGTATTCAAACCTCGGGTCGTCTTCTCATGGAACTGCAGGGAAGTGTGTTCTTATTATTGGTTATGGGTTTTGTAAATTGGGGGTTTTGAAAGTAGGGAACAAGTAATTTAATTAACAAGCAAATAAATAAATAACTGTAAATAAACTCTTGGCAAGGTACGAGAGTTTGGAATCCTATCCTAGTTATCCTTAGGAGTGATGAGAATTGGATTTTAATCCCACTTAGTTAAGTCAAGTGAACTAATTAGATTGATCCTCAAGTTCTAGTCAATCCCTGTGGGATGACTAACTTTAGAGCGATTTAGATTAATTAGGAATATGCCAATTTCAACCACTGCTGAGTTTGACAACTCAAGAGTTTGCAATTAATCAACCAAGCCAAAAGGAAGAAAATGTAAATTATTAATGTAAATAAAGGAAAGCAATCATAATTCTGAAATACCTCAAATTATATTAAATAGAAAATCAAATCTAAACATGAATGATTCATAAGCCAATTTGGCAACAAAAGTAATTAAAAGAAAGCAAGGGAAATATAAAGTAAAGGAATATTGAACCTGATAAGGAGTTGGAATACTAAATTGAAATAATAAGAATCCTAATCCGAAAACCTAAGAGAGAGGAGAGAACCTCTCCTTCTAAAAATTATATTTAAACTCAAAAAAAATGAATAATTGGAGCTCTCTTCCTATATGGATGCATTCCGCCACTTCATAACCTTTAATCTGTGCCTTCTGGACTTGGATCTAGGCCAAAAAGGGCTTCAGAAATTGCTGGGTGTGTTTTCTGTAATTTCTGGTGCGTGGCGTCCGTCATGCCTCCGCGTGGGTCACGCGGTCGCGTCATCTGGAGTTTTCCTTGTCACGCGTTCGCCTCGGTCATGCGTCCGCGTCAGTCACGCGTTCGCGTCGCTGTCTTTTCGCGCTAGGCATGCGGCCGCGTCGTCCATGCGTTCGCGTCGCTGCCAGTTTCTTCAAAAACTCTATTTATGATTTCCTTCTATTTTTGTATGTTTCCTTTCCATCCTTTAAGTCATTCCTGCCTTAGAAGATCTGAAACTACTCAACACACAAATCACGGCATCGAATGGTAATAAAGGGCAATTAAAATAAATAATTTTAAAGCATAGGAAACATGTAATTCACAATATCACATAATAAGGAAGGGAAAGTAAAACATGAATTATATGAAAGTGAGTGAAGGATTGAATAAATCTCTTGAATTGAGCACAATATATTCATAAAATATGGTTTATCAACCTCCCACACTTAACAATAGATGTCCTCATGCTAAGTCCAAGATAAAGAATAGGGTAAGGTTAAAGTGGTGGAATCTCATGCAATGCAATCTATCCTAATCAGCTATAAATGAGTCATGCAATTCCAATTTGTTATTCACTTGTATATAAAACTTACATGTAGTTAAATTAATTCACTTTCTCAAGGAATTATATATGCATAGCCAAACCCTGGATAATGTTAAAGCACTTTTACAATTGAGATGGGTAAAAATATTTTTCAAACTTGCAAGACAATTAACAATTTAAGCAGAGATATATGGTGATGAGCTATTGAACCCTCACTAGATTTTGTGTTTACTCTCTAGTCACTCAGTGTTTATTGGGTTAATCACTCTATTCTTCTTTTTTTATCCTTACTTTCTATAACTTTGTTCTTCATCTAACCAATCAACAATTATAGAATACAGTCATACAAAAATCATGAGGTCTTTTTCAAGGTTGTAATGGGGCCAAGGTAAAGGTAAGGGGTCTATGTATAAGGTTAAGTGAGCTAATAAGTGAATCCTTGATTAGTCTAAGATCTCACCTAACATACATATTTTGTAATTCAAAGCTTCTTAACCTATTTGCCCAGATTTTTCTCACTTTGTATTGCAAGCTCATTGACTTAAATTTTATCCCATGTGCATTGATTCTTTTTATTTTGCAATTGGGGTATGTTTGCATCCCTTTATTTAAATACTGAAAATAAACTTTTTTTTAATGCACATGGTAATTCAATTGTTTTAATTTTACATGAGCATGCTTTCCCAAATTTTTATTTTGGAATATCTTTATTCTTTTTAACTTTCCTACTTGCTTCTATCATCCATGTTCCCATAAGTTCCCCACCTTAAACAATACCAATTTCTATCTTAAGCTAACAAGGATTCAACTTGGAATTTTTATTTTGTTTTTCTACTTAAGGCTAGTAATGTGGTTTATAGAACAAGAGGGGATTAAAGTCAAGGGGGCTAACAAGGTATGTAAAGGTAGGTTATTTGGATATTGAGCTTAAAGTATGGATATTTTAGTATGTATCTATATTTATAATTGACATATAGATTAAACAAAGCAAGAATAGAATAAAAAAGGCGAAACACATAGGAATAAAATATGGTTTGAATGTACCATACATGCTCAAAACTCACAGGCTGTGTGTTCTCTAGCTCAAAAATCATATATCAGTTATATATGTCATGCAGGTTTCAATTAAGAGTTCCATTATTTCAATGTAAAATTTCTTGGGTGGCTTTAAAGTTTTAGTGCTCCTCCTTGATGAAATGTTGTTAACTAACTACATGTTATGTTCTATATACAAGGTGTGTGGATTGTTTTTATTCTGTTAAGTCTCTAGTTTACTTCATTTTTTATTTCATTTAAACCAAACTATCATATGCTAAAAGGGGTAAACTATACTAATTAATCACATATTCTATAACTAATGAGTTCGAATTGCAAACTAAATTAAAATGGCTAAAATATGAAATAAAGTGCAAAATGATAAAATAGAGTAAAAACATATGAAAAGAACAATGTATAAGTACTGAAGATAAAAATAAAATAAAGATAAAAATACAGAAAATAACCAAATAAAATAAAAGAGTCTGTAGTAGTTCACCAAAAAATACGCCAGAGATGGCGACTCCCCAACTTAAAATAAAAGCATCGTCCTCGATGCTCACTCAAGCTGGGTGTGAAGGAGTGTCATCACTGGAAGGATGGGCTGCTGGAGTCTCGACGGTGGCCTGAGGATCTGCAGACTGGATGAGGGTAGGTAGGTCTGTCTGCTGTAGAGGAGGCTCTGCTGGATATGAATCTTTGGATCTGCGGCCTGTAGCTGGTGTGGCTCCCCTGCTATGGCGCAGCCTGCTCCGATCCTGCCTGTGCAGCCTGGGTGGGGGTCTCTCTCGTGAGCATCCTCCTCCACTCAGATGTATCAGAAGGGGTGTCAGGCTCGGAGGGGATGTCGCCGCGGAACGGATTATCAACTTGACGTGCCCATAGTATCGCTGTTGCGACGCTCCATACGATCAAGCGGGCAAGAGTTGATGCACCAAATGGTAAATAGGCTCAGGAGCAGTGGAGGTGCAGTGGGTGGGGGTAATGATGGAGATGGGGAAAGGGAGGGGGGGAAAGGGAGGGGGAAGGGAGGGGGTGATGGTGGTCACGGAGGGGCAGCGGTGGTGGAGGGAAGAAGAGAAGAGAAAGAGAGAAAGAGAGGAAAGGAAGAATGGCGGCGGGTGGCTGGTGGCGGTCGTGGGCTGGGTGGTTCTGAACGCGTGGTGCGTGATGAGTCGGAGGTGGTTGGCTGGAGGGGTGACGGTGGTGGGGGGGGGTGGGGCGTGGGTATGCAACGAGAAAAAAGTAGAAGTAAAGGGGAATGGTCACGCTTTCGCGTGGGATAGGTTTTGTGCAAGTGACGCATTCGCGTGTGGGCCATTTTGTGCTAAACGCACGACAGCCGCACGATTCCAGCCCATATTTCTGGGCGTTGGATTTTTACGCCGATTTCTAGATCACGCGGCCGTGTGAATGACGTGGACGCGTGGGGGGTATTTTTCGCAACTGATGTGAACGCTTTAGCGATGCAATCGCGTCGCACGCCTTCTTTCTTTTTTTTTATGCAATTATGCAGTTATGCAGTATGTAATGCTAATGCAAATGCTTACGAATACTATCCAGGTTCAATGAAAATAAAATAATATGAAAATAAACAAAACGAAATAAAATGGAAACAAGAACGATCATACCATGGCGGGTTGTCTCCCACCTAGCACTTTTAGTTAAAGTCCTTAAGTTGGACATTAGATGAGCTTCCTGTTATGGTGGCTTGTGCTTAAATTCATCCAAAATCTCCACCAATGTTTGGAATGCCAACAGCTTC